>NW_011889452.1:421519-424465 GCF_000151845.1 Pteropus vampyrus
AGATGTGGGACTCAGTACAGATGGTGATTGAAAAAATGAGTATATATGGCATTTTCTGGAAAAGCATGAAAGAATGAGGGTCAAGAGACAACTTTGTACAATTGAAACTTATTGGATTTTGTTAATCAATGTCACCCCTCTGCCCAAGAAATGAATTAATTATTTTTAATAAGAGACAACTACAATTTTGCTAACCCGGCCATGAATAATGCACTATAATTCCTAACATTGGAGATATTCAGAAGTCAGGTAGAAGAGAAAATCAAGAGTGCCCTGTTCCCTCCTACTCTTGTCTAGTCCCTGGAGTAAAAAGCACCATGATCAGCAGGTTATTTGCCACCATGATGTCAAACTGTCTTTGCGAGGAATTGGTTTACTAATCACTAGGTTTGTGGACTAATTTAGCTAATCATTTCAGTGCATGATAAAGATGCATGTTCTAACCTCAGAGAAGTAATTGCACTCTTATTCATTTCTTAACATTTATTATGTACCAGGTATTTTGTAATGCACTAAGAGTACAAATATGAATAACACGCACTCTTCTGATTTCAAGAAGTTTATAGCGAGTTGGAGATATAGATAAATAAACAATCCATTACAATTCATTACATGCATTTGGAGATTGTACAAGATGCAATAGACATGCAAAGATAGCATCCTTGCATTGTCTAGAAAAATCAGGAAAGTCTTCTCAAGAAAGGCAGTTCTTGAACTGAAATTTGAAGAATGAATAGTTTTGCAGATGGCTGAATGGCATGCATCTCTGTTTTCCAAAAACATCTGCCATTACAGAAGTGGATGGAGAGCTACTTGATTATGTACAAAGAATATTTACACATTTGGGGGTAAAAAACTGGAACCCTTTCAGATGTTAAATATAAAATTATTTTTATCCATTTATTCATAACTCACTTTATAGGGTGTTCAACTTCCTATGTTTCTGGAGTACATCTGAGATATTGAGGATATAAAATGTTTATATCAGAGGCATGTACACTTAGTTATTATTTTTGTGTTGAGGGGGAGGGATATGAGAAGAAGTTAGAGAAAATAAAGAAACAGGAGGAGACAAAGAGGAAGAGCCAGAAAAAGAAAAAAGAGAGAGAGAAGAGTTGGAGGAGGAGGATGAAGAAGAAGGAAGAGAAAAAAGAGAAACAAAAGCCCTCTCAGTTCAGGAAACCTCTATTTTAACCATAGTTTCCTTGATAAAGCTGGGAGTGGGGATTCATGGGGAGCCATCATCCCAGGGGGGAAACACAGCACCAAGACTTGATGTCAAAGAACCAGTGGGCTACACCCTCTCGGATTTGCTTAGTCTTCACATCATAGACAATGGGGTTGAGCATCGGTGGCACCACCACATAAAGGTTCGCCAGCAGGATATGGACATGTCGAGGAATGTTACGTCCAAAGCGGTGGGTCAACAAAGTAAAGAAGGATGGAACATAAAACATGAGGATGACACAAAGGTGAGATCCACAGGTGCTGAGAGCCTTGTGCCGGGCATCCTGGGAGGGCAAATGAAACACCGCTCGGAGGATCAGTGAGTAAGACACAGCAATGAGGATCACATCCAAGATGACCATGACAATGGGCACTGAGAAGCCATACCAGATGTTAACGGTGATGTCAGCACAGGCTAAGCGGGCCACTCCAATATGCTCACAGTAGGAATGGGGGATGATGTTGGTCCGGCAGAAGGGCAGCCGCTTCAGCAAGAAGATCACTGGGAAGATGATGCAGAAGCTTCGGGTGACAATGGCCAGAGCAATTCTTCCCACAACCGGCCATGTTAGCACTGTTGTGTAATGCAGAGGGGCACAGATGGCCACAAAGCGGTCAAAGGCCATCGCCAATAGGATGGCTGACTCCCCCACAAACATCACATGGACAAAGAAAACTTGGGTGACACAGGCATCAAAGGCAATGTCATGGGCATGGAGCCAAAAAATGCCTAGGGCCTTGGGTACAGTAGTGGTGGACAGTAGGACGTCTGTGACGGCCAACATAGAGAGAAAAAAGTACATTGGCTCATGAAGATTCCGTTCTGTGATGATGACCACTATCAGCATACTGTTCCCCAGAACTGCAGTGATATACATGAGGCAGAGGGGTATGGACAGCCAATTGTGATACACCTCCAACCCAGGGATGCCGAGTAGGACAAAAACTGCAGGATGGAAGGTGGTAAGGTTGGTGTAAGTCATGACAAACCTTAGGGTCCTCTCTATAGTGACTTAGAAGCCGAAGAGTCTGCTGAAAGTGATAGGAACAGAAAGCACCTCTAAGTATATACTGAGATCACAAAAGATAGCATGGTTGTGGGAAGGAGGTTACCCTACATGTAAAGGACTTTCATTTCATGCAGTGGCTCCTGAGGGCTCCATCTCAGCCCTGCTGAGGATTCTCAGTGGGAGGCTTCTAGGCTAATTTAAGAAAGGGTCACGGAGAAGAGAGAGGAAAGCCACAAGTACAAGGAGGCACATCCAAAGTCACACAGAAGTACTTCCCAGAGCCCATGGCAAGAAAAAAAAAAAAAGCCAGAATGGTAAAGAAGGGCCATGGAACCAAGCTGAGTGAGCAAGAACACACACAGTAGGTGAGGACACAGTTCTTGAGCCAGACTTCCTGGGGTAATTTCCCTGTTCTTTCCTGACTAGCTGGATGATCTTAGGCAAGTTACTTTATTTCTGCATGCCCCCATCTTTTAATGTGTAAGATGTGGTAATAATATACTCTGCAAGGTAATTAGGATTAAATGAGTCAATTCATGTACAGTACTATTTTTAGAACAGTAGGTTATTATTATTGCTGTTATTATTATTTATAAACCTGTTTGGCCATCATCTTATTTTATTTTTTCCAATAGGCAACACACCAGATGAATAATCAGCAACATTAAAGTTTTATTTTTTATCCAATTATGACCAAAGGGAATTTCTT
>NW_011889452.1:425926-429937 GCF_000151845.1 Pteropus vampyrus
GTCCTATAGATTGAACTCAAACAATTTATTAAGATGTCTCTCTTCTCTCACATTCTCCTGGTTCTTTTCCTGGCCCACCTCTGCATTCCCATTTCTATCTCTAACCAGTGTCCACCTGCTAGTCCCACTGATATCTCTCCCAGTGCCCATGTTCCAAACTCTGTTCTCTGTCATGCTACAATCCCTCTCTCACTGTTTGTCACACCGACCTCTTGTTTTGCTACCACATATCCATTTCCTTTCTCTCAGCTCTGGTATTTGTGCTTTACAGATACTTCTACACAGACATAGACACAGAAACAGACACACACACACACACACACACACACACACACACACACACACACACACACACACACACTCCTGCCAATCCTGACCCCTACCACTATCAATGCTCTTTAACTCACCTACTACATTACAGTATCAGATGAAGGATCAAGAAAGTAGTAGAGAAGAGCTGCAAACTTTGCTTGTTCTGAGAGAAGGGGAAAGAAAAGAAAAGAGAAAACTGAACTGCTTATGTTGACATGAGGGCTGTGGACATTCCTGCCCCATACAGGGTGCTTATATTTAGAGACAGAGAAGCCACATGCTTTCTTTTGGAGGCAGGTGCCAGAGTCACCCCTGGGATCACTGAGCATGGGGTCAGTGAATCAAAGGAGCAGTGAAAACCTTTCCTCTAATGCCAAGAGGGAACACTAATTCTAGAGGTAATTAGTAGCTGCAGACAAAATGTACACAAAGCATTTGAAAACACAGCATAAGAGGAGTGACAGAAATCTCAACAATAAAATAATAATGTAATAGCAGCTAACATTTGTTGAGCCCTTACAACATCCCTGTGTTAGGGTTTAACATAAATTATCTCATTCAGTTCTCAAAGGAATTCGATGAGATAAGACACTATCATTATTTTCATTCAGCGGATAAGAAAATAGAGGCTTAGAGAGAATAAGTAGTTAATAAGAAGAGAAGATAAAAGCCCTCAGGTGAGCATGTCAAAGTGTTCAACTCAGACCAGAAACACTGATTGAAGGAGATGAGCAGGATCATTTTGAAGCAACTCTGCAGGGCCGATCACTCAAGTTCAAATAAAAAGAGAGACATAATAAATGAAAGGCTGATTAAAATTTTCACACAATTAAAAACAAATTTTCCTTTTCGCAAGCACTTAAATAAAGCATTCTAACATTGTTTGGAGGCACATAATTGTTCCCAATTCATCTTGTAACTTTTGGAGCAAAGAAGTTGCTAGGAATGAAAAAATATATAACACCAAATTTAATAACCTAGAAGAAATGGATCAGTACTTAGAAAAATACAACCTTCCTAGATTGAATCAAGAACTGGAAAATCTATATAGACCAATCAGCAGTATGGAAATAGAAACAATCATCAAAAACCTGCCAAAAAGTAAAAGTCCAAGACCAGATGGCTTCACCAGGGAATGCTACCAAACACTCAAAGAAGATTTAACACCTATTCTCCTCAAACTCTTCCAAAAATTCGAAGAGGAAGCAATACTTCCCAACACATTTTATGAGGCCAATATTACTCTGATACCAAAACCTGGTAAAGATAACACAAAAAAAGAAAACTACAGACCAATATTTCTCATGAGCACAGATGCAAAAATCCTTAATAAGATACTAACGAACCTAATACAGCAACATATTAAAAAGATTATTCACCACAATCAAGTGGGT
The DNA here is from genome assembly GCF_000151845.1 of Pteropus vampyrus. NCBI lineage: Eukaryota > Metazoa > Chordata > Mammalia > Chiroptera > Pteropodidae > Pteropus > Pteropus vampyrus. The sequence goes on from NW_011889452.1 coordinate 427,633, forward strand.
TTCATCCCATAGGCACAGGGATGGTTCAACATATGCAAATAGATTAATGTGATACACCACATAAACAAATTAAAACATATGAATTATATGATCACATCAATAGATGCACAAAAAGCCTTCAACAAGATACAGCACAATACTTAATAAAATCAGTATAGAAGGAAAGTATCTTAACATAATAAAGGCCATCTATGACAAACGCTCAGCCAACATTATACTTAATGGTGAAAAACTCAAAACCTTCCCTCTAAGATCAGGAACAAGGCAAGGCTGTCCACTATTGCCACTGCCATTCAATATAACATTGGAGATCCTAGTGAGTACAATCAGACAAGAGAAATATATAAAAGACATCTAAATAGGAAACGAAGAAGTCAAACTGTCACTATTGGCAGATGACATGATTCTCTATATAGAAAACCCTAAAGACTCCACAAGAACACTACTAGAAACAATAAGCAAATACAGTGAAGTCTCTAGATACAAAATCAATGTTCAAAAATCCATAGTTTTCCAATACTCTAATAATGAAGTATCAGAAAAAGAAGTGGAAAAAATAATTCTTTTTGCAATTGCAACAAAAAGAATAAAATACCTATGAATAAATTTAATGAAACATGTGAAGGACCTATATAATGAAACCTACAAGACCCTATTAAAAGAACTTGAAGAAGGTACAAAGAAATGGAAAGATATTCCATGTTCTTCGATTGGAAGAATCAACATAGTTAAAATGATCATATTACCAAAAGCATTATTCAGATTTAATGCAATCCCCATTGAAATCTCATTGGCATTTTTTCAAGAAATAGAACAAAAAAATCATCAGATTGTATGGAAGCACAAAAAAGCTCACATTGCCAAAGCCATCCTGAGAAAAAAAGAATGAGGCTGGAGGCATCACTCTGCTTGACTTCAAATTATACTACAAAGTGACAGTAATCAAAATGGCATGGTATTGGCAGCAAAACAGACACATGGACCAGTGGAACAGAATTGAGAGTCTAGAAGTAAACCCATATTAATACGGGCAAATAATTTTTGACAAAAAAGCCAAAACATACAGTGGAGAATGGAAAGCCTCTTCAACAAATGGTGCTGAGAAAACTGGAAGGCCACCTACACCTGCAAAAGAATGAAACTAGACTGTTGTCTATCACCACACACCAAAATTAACTCAAAATGAATTAAGGACCTAAATATAACACCTGAAACAATAAAAAGCATAGAAGAAAACATAGGAACTAAACTCAAGGACCTTGGACTTAAAGAGATTTTATGAATTTGACCTCAAAAGCAAGGGAAGTAAAAGCTAAAATAAATGAATGGAACTACATCAAACTAAAAAGCTTCTGCTCAGCAAAAGAAATCATCGACGAAGTAAAGGGACAACAATCCAAACAGGAACATATATTTGCAAGCAATGCCTCCGATATGGGCCTAATATCCAAAATATACAAAGAATCCATAAGACTCAATAACAACAAAAAAACAAACGATCCAGTAAAAAAAAAATGGGCAGAGGACCTGAACAGACACTTCTCCTTAGAGGACATACAAATGGTCAAAAAATATTTGAAAAGATGCTCACCATCACTAGCTATTAGGGAAATGCAAATCAAAACCACAATGAGATACCATCTCACACGTGTTAGGATAGCTATAATCAACAGGACAAGTAATAACAAATGTTAGAGAGGATGTAGAGAAAAAGAAACCTTCATACACTGCTGGTGAGACTGCAAATTGGTACAGCTACTATGGAAAACAGTATGGAGGTTTCTCAAAAAACTAAGAATTGATCTATCATATGATCCGGCAATCCCTCTACTGGGTATTTACCCCAAAGACTTGAAAACCCATATCCAAAAAGATATTTGTACACCGATGTTCATAGCAGCATTATTCACAGTGGCCAGCACATGGAAGCAACCAAAGTGTCCTATGATAGATGATTGGCTAAAGAAGGTGTGGTATATATATACAATGGAATATTACTCCATCATCAGAAGAGATGTAATACTGCCATTTGCGACAACATGGATGGACCTTGAGATAATCATGCTAAGTGAAATCGGCCAGACAGAAAAAGTTGAAAATCACATGATATCACTTATATGTGGGATATAAACCTAAAAGCAACAAATGAACAGGACAAACAGAGACTCATGGACATGGAGTATAGGCTGTGGTTACCAGAGGACTATAGACTAGTGGTTACTAGTGGGGTGGAGGGAGGACAGGGGAGGTAGTCTGGGTAAAGGGGGTCAAATATAGGGTTTAGAGGGAGGGTGAAGTGGGTAAA
>NW_011889452.1:430887-442692 GCF_000151845.1 Pteropus vampyrus
GAGACTCATGGACATGGAGTATAGGCTGTGGTTACCAGAGGACTATAGACTAGTGGTTACTAGTGGGGTGGAGGGAGGACAGGGGAGGTAGTCTGGGTAAAGGGGGTCAAATATAGGGTTTAGAGGGAGGGTGAAGTGGGTAAATGGGATCAAATATATGGTAGCTGAAGGAAACTGGGCTTTGGGTGGTTAACACAATAGAATAGATGTCAAATGATAATGTACACCTAAAAGTTATATAATTGTATTAACCAATGTTGCCCCAATAAACTTAATTTAAAAAATGTATATCATATTTTTTTCTTAAAATTTTTTTACATGTACTAGATTTTATTACCATAATTGCCATAGAGATTTTGCCATTTAAATATTTAAATTGTTAGGTGAAACCAATGTTCACCATATATCTTTTCATAACAGTGCCTCTTCATTTGTGAGGTCTTTATATTGATTTAAATCTTGCATGGCTGTAGAACATTTTTGGGTTATTTTCTCAGAAAGAGAAAATGGGCACTATACCTTGAATGACTTAAGAAATCGTCTTTGATTTAGAATTTTGATTACTATTAATTTCTCATTGTATTTTTCTTTTTTACTGTTTTTAATGGTTAATTACAAAAAAAGTATAACTCATTTATCTTTGGTCTATAGTGGGAAGAATATATTTATACTGGTTTATTTTTTTTAAATACTAAAACAATAATTTTAGTTTCTTTTCCAATTGACTGTTGATGCTTCCTTTTGTTGTCAGTAAATTCTTATATGTACTAGGTCTAATTTATTGTTTCAATTTTCTAGAGTACCATAGTAAGTAAAATATTTCTAGATTTATAAGAGATTTAACTGACTAGATCTTTTTTCCACTTAAGAGTTTACATTAAAAATTTGAAAGCTTTTGCCAATGCTTAGACTGCCAGGATCATCTTAAAATCTTTTGTCAATTTCAAAAAAAAAAAAAAAAAAATTAAATTTAATCAAGATCTTATGAAATATGAAAATTAATTTATAAAAACTAACATCTTGAAAATATTTTTCTTTATTTATCAATTAGATGCATCTCTTCCATTACTTAAATTTTCTTTTACATCTGTCTCTGAAGGGTGTTATTTATATGTCTCAACATTTTACACTTTTTTTACTATATTTGAAATTTTGCGTGGCATTTTTTTTCCTGGAGTATAGTTTCTAATTAACTGTTTCTAGTACGTAGGAAACCAGCTGATTTCTGTTATTTTACTTTGGATTCACTTTACTATTTTATTGTCAGTTATAATAATTTTTCAGTTCATTTTTCCCTTCTGATTTAGAGTTCTCTTTCCCAAATATTATACCTTTTATTTATGCTTTTATGTTTTATGAACAATAGTGATAGTAACCAACCTTTTTTTCCCTTGGATGATTTAATAAAAGTCTATTAAATTTTACATGGAGAATAATGTTGGCTTTCGTGTTTTACAAATAAAACAAATTAACAATGTATTTTATATGCTATAAGAGTTCCAAATTATGAAAGAATTGAGCCTCATGATTCATAAAATCCTTATACTTTGGGAATCTATGCTTTATAATTTATTATTTAAGAATCACTTAGTTGGATCATTTACTCACCAAATTTTTACTGAGAGCCTCCTTTGTGGCTGACACTGTGAGAACCAAGAGACTTTCTTCGCATACTCCTCTGGATGGAGAACCCTACCTTCTCTAACACGGCCATATCAGAGCTCAGCCTCAACTCTTTGGCCTCGTTCCCAGATACTGCTCTTAACCCCTGCATAGGTGAAGAGCCTGATGGAAGGTGAAAAAAGGCAAGTTGAGAAATTCAAGGAGATAGCAAGCCAGATTCATGGACCTGGATAGAGTCCCAAGGCGCCAGACTGCCTCCCTTAATTCTCCTGACTGTCCATGACATTGGCTAGTTTATTTACTACTGCAGGAGGGGCCACGAGGATGGCCTCAGGCTTGTGCTTCTTTCTGCGCTGCTTCCCCTTTCCTGACTGTTGCCTGTGCTTCACCTTTGGTTGCTCAGAAAAGATCTATTCCTCTCCCTACGTCTCCTGGGGTTTTGGTTATAAATCACAGGCATGAAATGACCTGGTTAAAGTTTTACTCTCCCTGGGCCCATCCCATGGCACTCCTTGTCTCATCCAATTACTTCTGGAGAAGGTTGTTGCCTCATTCCAGGAAAGGCCCCCAGTGACATTGGAAGGTTGTCTTGGCCACTTCTTGGAACAGTCCTATTCAAACATAGTACCAGAGGGCAGGCCCACCAGGTGGACAGCTTTGGCAGGTTGAAATGTTTGAAGAAGGTGTGTTTTCACTTCTCTCCGGGCTTGGTTTCCTCCCCACTCACTCTAGCAAGTACAGTCAGTTCTGCTATAACATGACACATGAGTTTTAAAAAATCACTGTGCTACACAAAATCTCATATGAAAAACCTCAAAATTTATGGAAAAATGGAGTTAGGAGCACAGCATTCAAGAACTTTGTCAGGGACAGATTAAAAAGACAGAAAATTAATATTACAGTAGCAGAGTTTTACAATGTTAAATGGTTAAGAAAAGCATAAGTACTACAATTAATATAACACTTTATTTTGAAGAAGATATGAACTTTGCTCGAGGAAACAGAAAGGTTGCAGCTTGTGAAGTGGTAGAAGCTTTACTGAAATCAGGAGAAAGTTGTGAAGTGAATGAAGGTAATTAATAGATATTTGAAGTGTGCATGTGCATGTGCGCGCGCGCGTGTGTGTGTGTGTGTGTGTGTGTGTGTGTGTGTGTGTGTTTTGTGTATTCCTATGCTGCTTGTTTTGAGCTGATGCAGTTTTCTGCATTCAATCAGTATTTCTACTGGACAAAATTGCATAATGGCAAATGTGAAATTCGGTTGTGCTCAAACTGTTTCATAATATATCATTGGAACATTTGTATGTTCAAACCAAGTGATATAGCAGAACTGACTATATCCCCTTTTTCCTATGTCAATAGTCTTCCTCTCTTGTGTTGTGCACCTCAATATGTGAAGATTCCAAGGACTGCTGACTTTAAAAATATCTGTACTCCACACACTTCTGCTGAGGTCTTTCCATGGCACTCTCCTGTCCCACTGCTGTATCCTCAGGATCTGCCTTTCACTGACCTATCCTCCTGTAAGTGTTGTTTTTCAATATTACCTTTACTTCCTCACCTTTTAAATCTATGGCCATCTGAACTCTATCCTATCATGACATTGAAACTGCTCCTGCTAATGACTTCCATACTGCTTAATTGAATGAGCATGGTAGTAGATAGAGCACCAATAGGGAACAGATGGCCCACTCAAATTAGAATAATTAAAAAATTATTTTATTGAGGTATAATTGACATGAAACATTAAATTAGTTTCAGGCATACAACATAATGATTTGATATTTGTACATATTGCAAAATGATCACTACTATAAGTCTAGTTAACATCCATCACCATACAGAGTCATAAAATATATTTTTTTTTTCCTTAGGATGACAACTTTAAGAGTTTCTCTCTCAGCAACTTTCAAATATGCAATACACTATATCTGACCCTTGAACAATGTGGTGGGTAGGGACACTGATCCCTGTGAAGTTGAAAATCTGCATATAACTTTAAAAAAATTTTATTTTATTATTGTTTTCAAGTATACAGTAAATTGGTTTGACATTTATATAGTTCATAAAAGGATCCCCCTACTTGCTCTTTCTCTCCTCAGGCTCTCCACCTAGCCATTACGTTAATGCTGACTGCATTCCCTATGCCGTGCTCCCCATCTCTGTGACCATCTATCAACTACTAATTTGTATTTCTTTAACTCTTCACCCCATTCTCCCATCCCCTTAAACCGCCTCCCATCTGGCTATCACCAGATTGTCCTCTATATTTGTGAGTCAGTTTTTGATTAGTTTGTTCTTTTTGTTGCTTGGATTCTGCCTATAAGTGAAATCATATGGTATTTATCCTTTTCTGTCTGACTTATTTCACTCAGCAGAATAACCTCTAGGTCCATCCATATCATTGCAAATGGTAGGATTTCGTTCCTTTTAATGGCTGAGTAATATTCCATTATATATATGAACCATAACTTCTTTATCTAATCATCCATTGATGGGCATTTAGGTTGCTTCCATATCTTGGCTATTGTAAATTGTGCTGCCATGAACATAGGGTGCATAGATCTTTATGAATCATTGTTTTGGTTTTCTTTGGATAAATACCCAGAAATGCAATTGCTGGGTCAAAAGGTATATTCATTTTTAATTTTCTAAGAAATCTCCAGACTGTTTTTCATAGTGGCTGTACCGATTTGCAATCCCACCAACAGTGTATGAGAGTTCTCTTTTCTCCACATCCTCACCAACACTTGTTCTTTGATTTATCGATGACAGCCATTCTGACAGGTGTGAGGTGATATCTCATTGTGGTTTTAATTTGTATTTTTCTGATGATTAGTGACCTTGAGCATCTTTTCATATGTCTATTAGCTATCTGTATTTCCTCTTTGGAGAAATATCTGTTCAGGTCTTCTACCCATTTTGAAATTAGTCTTTTTTGTTATTGTTGTTGAGTTGTATTCACATAACTTTTGACTCCCCTGAAACTTAACTACAGTTATCCCTCAGTATCTGTGGGGTATTGATTTCAGGATACCCTCCATTACAAAATCTGTGGATGCTCAAGTACCTTATATAAAATGAAATAAAACAATGCATACAGTCAGCCCTCTGCATTCATGGATTCCCAACTACAGATCAAAAATACTGTTTTTAATCTGCAGTTGGTTGAATATTGTGGATGGGAAACCCAAGGATATGGAGGGCAGACTGTATATTTATTGAAAAAAATTCATATATAAGTGGACCCACATAGTTTAAACCCTGTGTTGTTCAAAGGTCAACTGTATTGTTAACTATATTCACTGTGCTATACATTTCATCCTAGGACTTTCTTTTATAGCTGGAAGTTTGTATTTTTTGACTACCTTCACTTATTCCCACCCCTGTCCCTGCCTCTGGCAACCACCAATCTCTTCTCTGTATCTATAGACTTTTTTTACAAAAAAAAATTCCACATATAGCAGCATTATTCACAGTGGCCAATATGTGAAACAACCACAGTGTCCTTCAATAGATGATTGGGTAAAGAAGAGATGGTACATATATACAACAGACTATTAGTCAGCCATATGAAAAGATGAAATACTGCATTTGCAACAACATGAATGAATCTTGAGATTATCACGCTAAACAAAATAAGTCAGAGAAAAAAGTTGAGAACCACATGATTTCACTTATACGTGGGCTTTAAACCTCAAAGCAACAAACAAGACAAAAAGAGACTCATGGACACAGATGACAGTTTAATGGTTACCAGACTGAAGGGGGAGTTGAGGAGGTTGGTAAGGGTAAAAGGGATCAAATATATGGTGATAGAAGGAAATTCATCTTTGGGTGTGAACACGCAATGCAATATGCTGTATTATAGAATTGTACACTTGAAACTTTTATAATTTTATTAATCAATGTCTCCCCAATAAATTTAATAAAAAAAGTATAGAAATCTGAACAATTAAAAATATATATCTGTGTGTGATATCTTCTTTATCTATTCCTCTATCATTGGACACTTTGTTTTTTTTTTCATACCTTGACCATAGTAAATACTTCAATGAACATAAGGCTGCATATATCTTTTTGAATTAGAGTTTTCGTTCCTTTGCATAAATACCCAGAAGTGGAATTGCTGGGCCAAATGGTAGTTCTATTTTTAATTTTTGCACCAATTTACTTTCTCATCAACAGTGCACAAGAGTTCCCTTTCCTTTGCCAACATTTGTTATTTCTCACATTAGAATAGAGAAGGGATTACTTATAAAAAGTAAGAATGTGATCAGTAAGAAATTCTAAGCGATAGTGCAGTTACCTAGGGCTAATAATAGCTTTTGTCACCACCTCTAGACCTGAAAGTATAAGTAGCTGGAATCTTGAAACAGATTGCTAGCATAGAGGTTATCTTGAGAGGACCTTTGTTTTTGGTTGATGTTGAATTTATTCCATCTCTTCAGGTGTGAGTTATGTTTGTTAACTTTAATGCCAATCTTCATGTTGCTTTTGCTTAAATAGATGGTTGTATTTGATGTTAAAGAAAAAAACTGTTCTAGACAGGATGAGCAAATGGAAGTTGATTTTTTTTCTGATACTATTGCCAGCAATGGGGAAGAGAGCACAGACCAAGTCTGGATATCTAGTTCTGCTAAAATAAAAGGCAATTTTGGGCTAAAACAAGGTGTCTGGTGGAATGGGTTTAAACCCTAGGGTGAGCTAGTGGGAAAGTACTGAAGGATTTTAGTGGGAGGTTGATCAATGGGATGTGTCAAGCACATTGAGTTATTCCTGAGATTGCAAATGTTTTTGTCTGTGTTTAGGCCATCTGTGTTTGTTAATTGGTGCCCTTGGAAGTTAGGCTCCTATTCTCCTCAGTGATTGAGAGATGGGTTGCTATCTCCTTCAATGTTTACATTTCAAGAGATAGTTCCCAGGTTCTTGAGAAAGACATTTCCTGGGTTCTATAATTGACAAGAGCTTAGGAGATGATTTATATACACTGCAAAGGGACAGAGAAAGAATTTATACAATTACAAGTTTTCTGAAACAAATGCTATAAGACAATAGGGCCTATAGTCAGAAAGAAACCTGTCTAAAATTTACAACAAGCCACGTTGGTAATTGGTTGGTTGTATTTGCTGTTGCATTTGTTTGACGTAACCTGTTGTAGGAGAGATGTGAAGCTCGATTTATGATTGAGCTTGTTCACCATACCTCATGGGGCATGGTTGTTTATAGCCATATAGGTCACTGCCCTGTTTTCTGACCCAATCTCCAATATTCTGGGAATACTTAGCACAATTGCTTGACTTTTAGCCCACTCCTTGGTCTGAGAGTGTATGTGCAGAAGAACAGACATGCTTGGGTACCCCTACTGCCCAACCCATTAATCACCAGTTTGGTGATTTTCTCATGATCCTCTGATTCTCTCAGTATCAGATATTTCTTAGTCTGAATCTACAGTATTTTTATAGCAGTCCTTTTCCCTGCACCTTTTAGGATTCTATTCCTCCATACTTCCATCACAATTGCCTTTTATCTTTGGTGTTTCGCCATTTTTTTTTTTTTGTTCTATCAATGCCTCCCCATTTGTTTTGCATCATGTTATTGATTGATTTATTATTGAATTTGTTGTTAGTGATTGCTAGGTTTTGCAATGGGACGAGGAAGCTGCAGTGAGTGCTGAGTTTGTCATGTTGATTCAGAGATCTTTGGAACTTACTTACTCTTTGGAATATCCTCTCCCATTCAGTTGATTGCCTTTTTGTTTTTTTGATGGTTTCTTTTTCTATGCAGATTTTTTTTTAGTTTGATATAGTCCTATTTATTTATTTTTGCTTTTAATTTCCTGACCTTTGGAGTCAACTTCAAAAAAATTTCTTTGAGATCAAGGTCTAGTTTCATTCTTTTCCATGTGGATTTCCAATTTTCCCAGCACCATTTATTGAAGAGTTTTCTTTTCTCCATTGTATGTTTATAGCTTCTCTGTCAAAAATTATATGCCCATATATGTGTGTTATTTCTGGGTTCTCAATTCAGAAATAGAGTATTTAATTTCAGCGGTTAATGTTTTAAAAAATAAAGGCAGTTCCTTTCTCTTTTCTCGACTCTGGAGTGTGTGTCTCTAAGGCTCTCGGCCACGTGGTAACTCCAGTTGTAAAATCCTGTGTCTTCAGGGGAATCTGCAGTTTGGAAAGTCAGCTGGATTTAAGAAATTGTTAACATTTGAATAATTGATAGGGCATATTGAGAGAGATGGTATAAAAATCTAATCTGGGCATTCAAAACACATGTTTTGATGGCTTTCCCTGCCCGCCCCCACTTCCTTTTCCTACCTGTAGCCAAGGCAGGCTTTTAGAAAGAAGTCACTATGCACTTAAGAAGTGAAGAATTATGCTTCACCTACTTGAAGATGGTTTATCTACACAAATTGTTAAGAATTTTTCTGCATGGGTGGTTTGTCTATTTCCCTCTATGTATTTATTTATTGGATCATTTATTTATGTTGGTATGGATTCATGGATATTTGTTCAACATTTTAGTTATGATCCAAGACTAGAACTTTCGACACATAAAGAACTTTAAGTTATCATTCCTTTTTTAAAAATTTTATTTTATTATTAGTTTCAAGTATACAGTACATTGGTTAGACATTTATATAGTTTACAAAATGATCCCCTTGATTGCTCTTTCATTCCTCTGGCTCTACACCTAAACATTACATTAATGCTAACTGCATTCCATATGCTGTGCTCCCCATCCCTGTGACCATCTATCAACTAGTAATTTGTATTTCTTTAACCCTTCACCCCTTTCTCATTGTTCCTGTTCTTAAAACAAAAAGTTGAACAAAAGAAAATTCAATGACTTTTCTTGGACTCCCCAGAGAATTGACATTGCAGAACAACTACAACCACACATTTGGAAAGACTGGTGATTACAGAGAATCTGGCTAATAGGAGCAGAAGCTGCTGGAGCCACAAACTGGTAGGAAGACTTCAAAGATAAATTTGACAAATCCTGGAGGATGGGTGTGGACTAGAATGAGAATACTTTAAGCTGCAGTCTCAGGGAGGCCCCACACTTTATATTCAGAAATCTCAGAGGATTCTCAGAGTAAAGATCCAAGAATGGTCTGCTGGCTCTGGCCAAGAGTTGGAAGAGTTAACAAGTCCAGAGCCTCCGCATAATAGAGACCCCTTCTCCAGGAGGAAAGGCATTATTAGAGCCATATCCCACCTAAGGGAAGGGCATTTCTCTGACTCCAGGATGTCAGTTAGTCTTGTGACCTCAGTTCTTTGATGGATTGAAAACAAGCAGTTGATTTTCAGTCTTTCCAACTTTTTCTAGATGTAAGTGATAACTTCTAAGCTCTCTTTACATCTTGGAGCTGAAAGAAAGTCTCTCTGAGTTTTCTTTTACACTCAGATTTTAGCCACATGATTTTTTTTTTTACTAATTTGTTACTTTTTCAATCTCTCTGTACCCAATTAAAGATGCTTTATCCATCACTTCTCACTGGCAGGCTTTGTCTGAGTTACCCTATCAGCCCCAAGTAGAAGTGAAAATCCAATTGCTTCCCTGGCCAGATTAGAAGAAATTGCAGTATCTTTCTTTTGAGACTTATTTTTTCTCCTTGAAATGTCAAAGAATCTCAGGGACTTAGTTAAAACACACCATGTGGAAAGAGAAACAAGCCATTTGAACTATCGGTTAGTGCGCTACTGTTTACCAGTTGTCAATATTTCTGTTCTTGTTATATGGGATTACTGTTAAAACAGGTGAAAGCATATGGTCCAATTCTGCTTTATTGATAGATATAATAAAGCCCTTGCTATCTAATGTACTCTGTCAGAGGAAAGATAATTCAATTTCTTGAATTTTAATAGCCTAATGTTCTCACTATTGGGCTTCCAAGTTTATTGGCATGGTTAGGCTTTTCTTCTCAAAGTTTGCCATAATGTCATGTGATTGGGTCAGGAGAGTCTTCTAAACTTATACACATGTCTTCCTGGGGCCATCATTTCACCCTTGATGATCTATATTCTAGCACCGAAATAAATAAAAAAACTTTACCAGCTTTTGTTCTTTCTTTCCACAAACTTATATCATTTCTCTTATAGGTTAAGTTCCACTTTAGATAATTTTGGTGTCTTTTATACTGCTAATGAACCATAGGACCTCACTGGAATTAAGTCATTAGAGAAGTTTAAGTAATGTTGAATGTTAAAAAAGTGGTTGAAATAGTCCTCTTAGTGTTTAATGCAAATTGACTCATAAGTTGGCAAAGAGTTTGTAAACCGACAAAATAATTTATGCCCCATTCTTGAATTATATAATTAAGAGGGTCCTCTAGAGTGACTCCTTCTAGAGGATTTCAAATCTGCTGTATTTAGCATTGGTCAGGAAAATTGCTGCCAATTTTAAATGGAATTTTTTTATTAATAGAGAAGTGATATATAATTTCACTTAGTTAAATATCATTCTTTTTTATTGCAATCTTAATTTACATTTTTAAAAATTAGTAGTGAGTTTGAGTAGAGAGAAAGAGCAGACACTCTGAAACCTGACTGCTGGCTTCTAATCTCGCTCTGCAACTTCTTTCTCATTTGGCTTTGGGCGAGTTTCTCAACTTTATTGCCTCATGTGCAAAATGTATAAATAACAATTATACTTGCTTCATAGGGCTGTTATGGCAATTAAATGAGTTAATATTTGTTAAATGTTTAGAACAGTGTCTTGCACATAGTATGTGCTATACAACATAGATGAATTAACTTGATTTGATGTTCCTGGTAATTGAGAGACATGCAATTTTAACCCAGGACAGTTGTGCTCCAAATCCTGTATAATTGGCTTTTTCTGTAATGCCAATTATAAAATTCTGTCATTTAAAGCTGGTCACTTTCTGGATATATTCTCACCCAAACCAAGCACCCTCTGGAAGCCCACTCTCAGCTCCTGGGTTCTAAGGGCATACACTACAGGGTTAAGGGCTGGAGAGATGACACTGTGCAGCACGTTGAAGAGAGCAGAGGTAAAGGGAAATCTTCTTCCAGCCAGATGGTGACAGATACTGCAACAATATCTGTGTGGAAAAAGAGAATGAGGATGAGATGGGAGCTGTGGGTATTTAAGGCCTTCATTGTTGCTTCAGCAGAATTTAGCCTCAGCACTGAGCTAATTTAAATCAAAGCATAGGAAGCAAAGACCAAACCCATTTCACTCTCAATCATAAGTCAGGCCAAGGCCAACTAGTAAAACCTATTAGTAAAGATTACTAGTAAAGATTTTCACAGAATAAACATGAAAGTTTACTTGCTTTCTTTTTTGATATTCTGGGTAGATTTTTTATAAATGTAGGGAATAGGAACACAAAGCAGAAAACATGTACCTTATAAAGAAACCAAATTTTCAGGAGATAAATTAGAAGGCAAAGAAGTTTTCTTCATTCTTGGGAATCTTTAGGAAGAAAATAAGTAGCTACAATGAAAGCCCTGAGTATATTTTGCTTTTAAACAGTGCCTGTGATTGGCAAATTGTTTCTGACAAAACCTAACTCATTTAATTTTCACCAAACAGGTATTGTTTTTCACATATGAGGATACAGAGGTTGAATGGTTTGTCTAGATAAGAATAATATATTGAAAACACTAACAAATGAGAAAGCATCAGAAAAATTTTAAACTTTTGCATTTAATTCCAGCACTCTTTTCATCAAATAGCCAAAAGGTCAGTTCCCTTTAGAAATATCATTTGTTTCCTCTTCTGATTATGAAAATAATGATAAAGACATACTTAATGCTAAAATTTTAAATTATAAGTTTTATTAATTAAAGATATAAAGAGAGAAAACTACTAACAAACTTTCAACCACTTCCAGGTTTTTGTGTGGTAAAGGTTGGAAATATAGCAGGCATTAGTCATGAACATTTAAATCTTTTAATTTAAGTAATTTCATGGCTCATTCTTAGCCCTGTAATACTTGGTCCTTCTCATTCTTACATTTTTGATTTTGTTCATTCTTGAATTTTAGAACGTTTTCAAATATTTTTCTCAAAAATTGTATATGAGCATTTTACTTTTGGAATCCTTCAATATCTGAGAGTTCTTTTTGTTACCTTTATTTGTGAATAATACCTTACTCTGTCAAATATTTAGGAATCAGTATTTCCTTTCCCAAAACTCTGCC
>NW_011889452.1:444087-464931 GCF_000151845.1 Pteropus vampyrus
TAAAATAACATTTTGATTGGGATTTTGTTAAACCTATAGATTTATTTTGAAAAAAAGTTGACATCTTTATGCTATTAAGTCTTCTTATTTATAAATATAGATCCTCTATGCCTTTGTTTAAATCTTAAATAAAAGTTCATTAAAATTTTGTTCCTCTGAACTGTTCTTATAATGATTATTAGTATTTTGGGATGTTTTGAGTGAATTTGATTTTTTCTTGCATTATTTATTGCAATGTATATTTATGACATATGGAAATCCATTGAATTTATCTTTTTAAAATATTGCTATTTTGGTTTTGTTATTTCCTTTTACAATCATCCACTAAATTTGTTCCACTTTTAAATATTTTGTGAGTTTTTTCTGTTATATCAACCAATTAATGGTTGATGGTAAAATAAATATTTTGCATTTATTATTTTATATATTTCAATTGTATTTGCTTTATTTTGTTTGTGTTTTATTTGTTTTGCTAAATTGTCAGTTCTTAAAATTTTCCCATTGATATTTTTAATTTTCAAGGTAGACCAAAAATTTGCTTGCAAACATTATATTTTCTCTCTTTACAAATATTAATATATCCTAGTTTTATTTCACATATCAATGAAATGGTTGGAAATTCATGACAAATATAAAATGGTTATGATTGCAAACTTCTTCAATTTTAGGGGTTGAATTTAATGAGAATTCAGGTACAATTTACATTAAATGTAGTCTTTTTTTTTTTTAGTTATATCTTAAAAAAATGTAACAAAATTTTATTTGTAGTTTTTTTTTTTGTTCTGGGAATCTTGGATATCGAACTTATTATTCTAGGCCTGTTGGCTTATCATTTGTTCACTGACAATCTTAGAACTCAGCCTCTTTTCTTTCCTTTTTCTTAATCACAGATTTTAGTCCCTAAAAAAGTGAAGAGTTCAAGAGAAGAGATGTACTACTAAAGGTCAAACAAGGAATGTGAACTACCAAAGCCAAAGATAAGGCATATAATAAAATTCAGAGATCAGGACAGAATTATGTGAACACAGGACACATTCATCCGCTCACCTCTCAGGATGTAGATTATAGGCTGGTTTACTTACTACTTCAGGAGGGGTTTTGAAGGGGCTCTCCTGGCTTCAGCTGCCTGTGTTCAGCTTTTTGCTGTTCAGAACAGATTTCTGTCCTTGTTTGCCACCCCTGAAGCCTGGGGTTTTGTATAAATTAGACCCTTGAGATGCCTGAGGTGCTGCTCTTTAGGTTTTCCTTACTCTGTCCCAAGCATCCTCCAGGTTCTTCTTCACATTGCAATGAGAATAAGACCCAAAGTGCTCTTAGGGGTTGGTGAGGTAATTTCTGGGACTAGATCCATTTAACTCTAGTCCCAGGGCAGCCCCTCAGATGGACAGCTTTTCACTCCAAGATCCTCAGGGATGAATCAATTCTTGTCTGATGAATAATGCCCCTCCTTATAGGAAGGTTTTGAAATCTCTCTCTCTCTCAAAATGTATCTGTACTTCATATCCTTTCCAGAGATTGCTCCTATCTATTTTCTGCTTCACAAAGGTTGTGAGCAACCCGTATATGTTGCTTCCTCATCCTCATCTTCTACATACTTATCTCACCAAATTTAATTTTTGTCTCAACATCACATCAAAATTGCTCTTTCTAATGACCTCAAATTGACAAAAATAATGGATATTTTTTAGAACTTAATTTTACCTGAGCCCTCTTCAATATTTATATGTTTTTTTGTTCCTTCTAGGACTACTTGCCTTTCTTGCCTTCTATTACATTGTATTTTTAGTGTTAATTTAACTGAAATAAAAAAGTAATATTGAATTTGTATTCAGATCAAATGCTCTTTAATGAGAGATGCATTCTTTGATCATTCGATCTAAAACAGCAATCCCTGACTCTGTCATTCTTTGCTTTATCTCCATGGCATATATCATGCCATGCCATATTATAAAGTCATTTTCTTTTCTTTTCTTTCTCTCACACTAAAATGTAAGCTCCCTGAGATCATGCTTTTTGTTATACTTGTTCACTGCTCTATCCCCAGAACCTAGACTAATTCCTGGCATACAGCAGGTGTTTAACGAATATTTGTCAAATAGATGAATGAATATTGAGGAGAGTGAGTTGGGGAGCAGTCTAGAGGAATTTCAATGTTATTGTGTTTCTAGTAATTTTTGACTTAGAATTTCTGGCAGCATTCTTTAAGCAACAAAAAAGTAAATGAAATATTTTTAAAAACTTATTTCAGAAAATTAAAATAAAAATCAAAGTCCTGTTAATAGTTTATGGAGATAGAATACATTATAAATTTTAGTCAATATATGGAATTCACTTTTTGTCACACCAAATAAACACAACGTGTAAAAGAACATGGTCAGGAAAGCAGTTCTAGTTGAATAGTAATGATTTATATTCTTAAGTTTGTTAATAAATTTACATATTGATAAAAATGTAAAGTCACAACAAAGAAGGATTTGGAAATAACGATGTGTTGTTTAGGAGACTAAAACATTCTGCGGAGAGAAATGATTTAGATTTCCAAAGGAAGAACATTGGCAAGCATGTCTCAGGTAGGCTTATTCTCTACAGCTGAAATCACAAGGTATCTAAGGAAGTTTATAAATGTCTAAAATTGCCTTCCCTGACAGAATGTCAGTCTGCTCTAGGAAAAATTGTTCTCTCTGATAGTTTTCACCAATCAACTTGCCCAAAGGAAAGGTAAAATCTGCTCAATAGGTTTCTTCATGGCATCAGAGGAACCAAATGAAATGATAATGACAGTATAATGGGATGGAATTAACCCCATTTTTTGACCACAGATGATGAATTGGTGATGTGTCCTAAACTGGACCTTAGATGACTGAATAATAAAAAGAAGCTCAATATGGCAAGATTATGGAATACTATGAACTTGGAAAAGGAGAATTTAAAGAGGAGCATATGGATGATCATCAGAAAAGTCCTCTTCTGAATTCAGAAGTGGACTAGAATCAACAAGTGGATGCTCTAGATAAGTGGTCATGAGGTTATTTTAGTTATGCTATAATGGGCAATCAATCAATAAATCAGTTTAATCCACTGACTCCCTCTGAAGCTCAAAATTATTCTGTTTGTCAACAGTGACAACCAGAGACTTAAGATCATTATAGGCCACTATCCAGAATAACATGTAGCCACCAAATGGATTTCACTGGCTCCAGGAGGATATTGATGATTCCTGACAGGGATAGGCACATATTCTGGATTTCGATTTGCATTTCTGGTAATGGAAACAAATGTTTCAAATATCATCATAAGATTAGAACAAAAAACATTTTAATTTGGACCCTCCAGTTACATATCCTCATATGAAGGGACCCATTTACTGCCTTATATCATAGAACCAAAGGAAAAAGAGAAAAATTAACCTGTTATCTGGAGTGATTAATCACAATTATCGAGAGAAAATTAGTTTGCTTCTATACAACGGCAACAAGTAGACTATGCTGGGAACCCAGGGCATTCTCCGAAGTATCTTTTAGTATTTCTATGTCCAAGAGTAAAGATTAATGGAAAAATATACCAACGAAAAAAGTGCTAAATCCTTAGCAGGATGCTAAATCTTTAGCAAAATGATGGAGAATTCAGATCCTTTATGAATGATGGTTTTTCTGTAGTTTTTTATAGTTTTGAAGTGGTTGTGAGAGGAGGTGAGCACAGTGTCTACCTTCTACACCATCTTGAATGGAAGTCAAAACTCCTACAATTTAGTCTTTAGGTAACAGAATATTCATTGGGACTCTGATTGAATCTGAGAAATAGATTATATATCCAGCAATGCATACAATGACTCTTGGGACTGTGCATCTTGTTATTTTGGGGAAAGGGTGAGAATTCTTTCCTTTATACGAGAATAACTGTATCTTTTAAAATAGATGTATCGAGTTGTTTTATTGTTGTATGGGAGTTCAAATGTGTATAAAAGGGTGCATATGGAAGCTGAGCAGTCAAGAGTGTGAACTATGCTTGTAATCAACTTACCGTGACTAAGTTACAAACATATATTTTGACCTGCTCTGCGAAAGTGGATCTGGGCTCTTTAAATAATAAACCTTGTCAGCTGGAATGATGATGAATTTTGTCAGTAGAGGCAGTGGAGAGACATCGTAAGGAGAAAGTTTTATTAAAAAATGTTTTTTAATTGAGGTGAAATTCACAACATATTAACCATTTTAAGGTATTTAATTCAGCGGCTTCCATTACATTCACAATGTTGTGCAACTATCAGTTCTAATTATAGAAATTTTTATCACTCTCAAAAGAAATCCTATATCCATTAAACAGTTACCCATTTTCCTTTCCCTTAACCAATGGCAGTCACTTGTCTGCTTTCTATGCTTACAGAGGTGCCTATTTTGAATAATTCATATAAATGGAATCAGAATATGTGTCTTTTTCTGTCTGGCTTCTTTCAGTTAACGTAAAAATTTCAAGGTTCATCCATGTTGTAGCATGTATTAGTATTTCTTTACTTTTCCTGGTTAGATAATATTCCATTGTATGGATATATCACATTCTGTTTATCTATTCATCAGTTGCACATTTGGGCTGTTTTCATCTTTTGGCTATTATGATGTTGTATGAACATTCATATACAAATCTTTACATGGACATGTGTTTTCAATTCTTTTGGGTATGCACCTAAGAGTAGAATTCCTGGGTCATATAGTAACTCTTGTTGAATCACTTAAGAAGCTGCCAGACTGCTTTGTAAAACAGCTGCATCAGTTTACATTCTCACCAACAGTGTATGAGCTCATGGTTTCTGATGTTATTTCAGCCCCAGTGCTGCTGCTAAGAGGTGAAATCATATGCAAACTTCCTGAAGTCATTCTTTAGACCATAGTCTAAGATATTTTCTTTGCTACATAGGATTTAGTGACCATGTTATGTCTCATGATTGACTGTATCATGAGTAAAATATTTATTAAGCATCTATTCTACACAGAGTTGTATACTAGGCTCAGAGAAGGTACAAAATGAACATGAATTAGGGTCCTTGTACTCAAAAGTGTGCATTTTTGTTAGACATGAAAATGATAAAGATTAATTAAGATTTAATTAATTGGTTATCTGGAACCACGTTTGTAGGGAATTTTCTAGAATTGTTTTCTTCTTTTCCTAGGTAGAACACTTTACCACAGAATTAGAATTTTTCCATGTGTATATCTCAAAGCATGGTAGCTGTGTATAAGGTTGTCAATCTCTGGGAGGCAACAATGTCAAGGATATTTTATTTTTCTACTCTTACTTATTTCTAGTAATAGGAAATTTCATGGTAATTTCCATATGCCTCTTTCAATTCGTGAGGCTGACAGTTTTATGATGTTATTGACCATTTTTTTTCCTAGTGAGAGTTGAAGGGAGATTACAAACCAGGTCTATTCAGAGTTAAAACCTCTTCCTTTCCTTATACCTTAATGGCCTTCTAAAGCTGGAGTTACTTGTAGACACTTCTTAACCCAGCCCAAGCAGCCTTTGGAAGCCTTGTCTGAGCTTATGTGTTCTGAGGGCATATACCATAGGGTTGAATGCAGGAGGAATGACATTGTGCAGCACATTAAGGAGCGCAGGGATAAGGGGAATCTTTTTTTCTGCAAGGTGTGTGACAGATAGCACAGTGATACCTGTGTAGAAGAAGAGGATGAGGATGAGTTGGGAACTACAGGTGCTCAGAGCCTTGGACATTGCTTCTGCTGAGTTCAGCCTCTGTACAGTGTGAAGGATTAGAGCATAGGAAGAAAAAACCAAAGCCATATCACTGCCAACCAGGGTCCATGCTAAGATCAGTTGGTAAAATTTGTTTACAGTGCTGTCATCACAAGCCAGGCTGGTAACCCCCAAGTTAGAGCACAGGCAGTGGTCAATTTCATTCTTGGAGCAGTAGAATCTTTGGGCAGCTAGCACAGGCACTGGGATGGTCAATAGGCCATTTCTAAGCACCATGAATCCTGTGACTTTGACCATAAAAGTTTCAGTGACTATGGAGGGGTAGCGAAGGGGGTGACAGATGGCTATGTATCTGTCCATTGCCGTGCAGAGGAAGATACTAGACTCCATGCAGATAAAGCAGTGGATGGCATAGATCTGAGCAAAACACTCAGGGAGGCTGATGACCTTGGCATCAAACCAGAAGATAGCTAGAATCTTGGGCATGATGGTGGTGGCCAGGCCAATGTCCACCACTGTCAGTATGCCCAGGAAATGGTACATGGGCTCATGCAGACAGGGCTCATGTTGGATGGTGATCAAGATAAGGAGATTGGCACCAAGAGCTAAGATGTAGAGCAGAGCCAGGGGCAGGGAGAGCCAGTGCTGCCACTCATGAATGCCTGGGAGCCCCATCAAGATGAACTGGGAAATCTGGAAGCTGGAATTGTTGATAACACTGGTGGAGGTATCCATGGCACAGGTGTCTCATTCTCAGGGTCTGTACACAGAACTAAAATAGAAAGGAAGTTGCATTTGTAAGTTCAACTGAGGGTCCTGATTAGAGACCCTCTAATCAGGAATCAACCCAGTTTCTTTTATTCATTCATGAATGACCCTCAATTTCTTTTGGCTCCTGGAACTGTTCCAGAGAAGAGCAATAAAGTAAGCCCAAATTGGTTCTAAACAGGAAGGTTAAAACAGCTATTTGTCAGCACAACTTGTATGTCTAATAAGCATGTCCAAATATATCAACAATCTTCTCACTGACAGATAATAAATATTAATATTTGGTTTACTTCCAGTTTTATGTTTTATGTTTTAAGCAGTTGACATTATATATTAAGATAACTTTGTAGCTTGCCTTTGTCTCATAGCAGTACATTATAAAACATAAAATAGGTACTCAGTAAAAATATATTGCATGGATGTATAAATGGACCATGGCTTTCTAATATCATTAAAAACAATGTGTTATCTTAATTCTAATGACTGCTTTATATTCCTATATTTGGCTATTTCATAAATTATTCACCAATATTTTACTTTTCAGATTATTTCTTTTGAGTAGAATTTCAAAAATGATACATACGAAGGACATCAACACTTTAAAAATGTACTTTTAACAGTATTTTGATATTATTTTTAATGTCATGCATGCACATGGTAAAAAATCAAATCAAATAAAAAATATAAAATATAAAAAGTAAGACTCCCATGCTTGGGCTTCCCAAATCCCCTCCTTTTCACCACAGACAGCCAATAATACTGGTTTCTTGGGAATCCTTCCAGAAATATATATATTTTTTTCATGGACAAGAATATATGTATATGTATTTCTCATAAAAGACAAAAAAAAATGTTAGCATACTAATCATACTTTTCTTATCCCTTGTTTCCGTTCCTTTTCTTTTTTAGCCTAATTATCTTGAAGACTGTTTCATATCACCATATAGATATGTCTCATCATTGTTAAGTTGCATGATTTTCTACCACATGGATGCCTGATATTTTTATGAGCACTTTTGATGAACATTCGATGTTTCCAGTACTTGCTACTGTAAAAATGATTAGAAAAATGGAAATTGTTCATATATCTTTAAGCATTATGTGTAAGTGTATCCATAGGATAATTTCCAACAAGAGAATTGTTGGGCAAAATGGGAAAAAATGGTTTTGAGAGATATTGCCAAATTGTCTTTTCTAGAGATTTTTCTGGTCCTGTATGATAATAGGACATTTTAAATACTCTTGACATACACTGAAACGTTGCTTCATAGGTATACCGTAGTACTTTACGTACTCAAAATTTGTTCATGAGTATGTCTATTTAATCACATCCATGCCATAATTGGAAATTTTAATTTTAAATCTTTATTAATTGAATAAGTAAAAATTGATATTTCAATTTTGGTTCACCTTTACTTCACTGTTTTGTGAACTTTGCCATTTTCAAAGGTTTTTTTTTTTTCCATTTATACGTTTAGTCGATTTTCTTTTTTAGCTTTATGTTCAAGTGCTTAATATGGAGTCTGGCAGCATAACTTCATGAATTTGTATGAGTTTCATAATATCTTAACAATAGTACCTCTATCTGTTGAATTTTCTGGAAATATTTATTACTATTCATTTCTTAACATAATTCTATCCTTTTTAAAAACAAATTATACATGTGCATACACTTAAACTTTTATATATTCATAAGAATTGC
This sequence comes from Pteropus vampyrus, assembly GCF_000151845.1. Lineage (NCBI taxonomy): Eukaryota > Metazoa > Chordata > Mammalia > Chiroptera > Pteropodidae > Pteropus > Pteropus vampyrus. The sequence goes on from NW_011889452.1 coordinate 452,267, forward strand.
ATTTTTAAAAATAATTATTTCATGATTTTAAGCTTTAAATAATGTAAAATCCAGTATTTAAAAGTATTTACTTGCATTTTCTTTACAAAATTTATTTTAAAATTAATTTGGTAAACAATTTGAAATTGTACATGGAGTGAGAAACTCTCTAAAGTAATTTTACCCACAGAGAGCTAACTCATTATTCCAGCACCATTCAGTAAGTAAGCTTTCTCCTACCCATTAATTTGCAATGTGCTTTTTTGTCAAATATTGAATTTGAACATATAATCAAGGATCGTTGCCTGACTGAACAGTCTTCTCCCTTTTTAGTGCCAGTAGTAATTGAATTAGTGTTTTTACTATATGGTAAGAAACATTTTTACTAGTAATTTCAAATAATTTTTTAAATTAAAAAAACTAGTTGTAGTTTTTTTGAACATTAAAGTAAAACATAAATTAATTGTGGAAGAACTGATGTCTTTACCTGATTGATTCTTTCCATTCGGAAATCTAATATGTCTTTCCTTTCTGTCGCTGGTATTTTTGGAATTTTTTCCCATTATTATGACTTTTTTATTTCATTATACTTCCTAATTGGCCATTATTACTTAAAAAATCTTCTGATGATTATTGCTTTTTAAAACATTTCACAAAATACAACTATTTTACATTACTGCTTTACAAAACTAATATCTTGTTTGTAAATTCTCAGAATTTTTTTTGTAGAAAAATGAATTACCTATTATGGGAATTTTGAATAGTGTAAGTTCTCATTTTTATTTTACATCTTATTAAAATGTTTATAAATTTCTGAACAATATAAAGAAGCGTCGATAGTCAAGATCTTTGTGTGGGTCTGGACTTTCTGAGGAATGCCTCTAGAGATCCCTTCAGTGGGGTTGTGGCTAATGCTTTTTGGATAAATGGTCTTTATTAGTTTTGGTGATTTGATGTCTATTCATAGTTCTCGATTTTATTTTTGGATCAGAAATGAGTGAATTCAATTGCTCTCTTTTTTCAGGATCATGCATCTGTAATTTAAATGGGAAGACCTCCTGCTTTCACCATTCTGTCAGCACTGGCAGCTCGCCTCTCCTGCATTAGGCTCTGTGATGGTCACTCTTTCCTCAAGTTTCTACTCTTTCTATCCTGTCTAGAGGAGAGCTCCATCTCATTTTGCTCACTTGTTTCCCAGACCTGAGGTCTTTGTCTCTTTGTATAGGTGAAGATTTTGAGAGAAAAGAGGGTCAGAGTCAGAACAATTAAACTAAGGAAGCAAACTGAGAAAACCCAAGTGGGAGGAGAAAGAGAGCAGGGGATACAGAGCAAGAAAACGGCCTCCTCTCACCCCGTCCAATGGTTGCTCCCTGGTAGGAGGTCCTAGAGAGATCTTCTCCAAATAGAACTGTCTTCTGTAACTGCTTCTACTCTCTTGGCTACACCTCTCTTTTACGCCTTTATTACGGAGAGTACATTGTCCCCTCTCCCCTGGGGCATGGGCTATTGCAGAAATGGAAGACTGAAGATGCCCTGGGCCTTTGCTGCCACTCCCTAGGACCTCCAGGAGGCTCTCTCTATTTTTTTTTTTTTTCCTGTGTGCATCAAAGCTCATTGTTTTTTCATCACAGCTCCAAACGTCTCCCAGTGATCTCAGAGATATATCAAGCTCAGCTCAGGGAACAGAAGTACTCAGTCCCCAGTCCCATGGGAAGCACTATTAGATGGTCATCTCTGCTGTGATGAAGGTTTAGGAAGAGGTGTTCCTCCTTCTGTGTAAATCCCCGAACCCCTGCAACCACCTCCATATGTACCTCCCTTCAGTTTCTTCCGGGACCATTTTCCAGCAGATATATTCTGTATGCTTTACTTTTTACCACGTCTATATGTAAACATAAAAATGTAGATGACTCTTGCTTAAAACCTCCTATTTCTCCCTCCAGATCTGCTTTGCACCTTGCTCTACTCATAGATGTTAAAGTCTATGGCCTCTGTTTATGTTTGGATTTGGCCAATGTTAGTCACTGGCCAGAGATCAGAGGGCAGCAAGAAAGATAAGTTGAGAGATTTATTCTTCTGAATCTTTCTCTGCTGGTCTCCCTACTGGGCAGTGTCTGTGTTCCTCTTCTGCCCCTGTCAGGTTGTTCCCCCATGGCTCTTGTCAATACTAGTGACTGTTTCCTCCTATTGCTCCTTAGGCATGTGGGATGATAATGGCTTTTCAGGTTGACATCTAAGGTATATTTCACCATCTTTTAAATTTTATTTTATTTTATTATTTTAATTTTGAAAACTTTCCCCATGTTTTTGGAATATATTTTTCATTACACTCTACTCTATCTCCCTCTTCGTATGTGCCATCTGCTTCCTGCTGGAACTTCAACCAACATGCCTCCTTATTTCAACTATCTCTCTCCCTGACCCCTACTCCAGAATCTGCACCCATCTCTTCCTTTTCTTTCATGAATTTCCTGAAACATTTCTTTCAATTCACAGCTCCCAATTCCTTACCTCTTCTAAACCTATTTGAGACTTATATTCTCCCACTAAACCAAATTGTTCCCTCTTCCCCTATTTTCTGCAAGTTTGCATAAGGTTGTTATTGTTCCTTTCTTAAGTGTTTGATATTTAATTTACCAGTAAAGACTTGATTCATTTTCTTCCTTTTACCCCATTGCCACTGATCACTTCCAGGATTTCACCAAGTCTTACCTCCTCTAATACCATACCTTCTTTCTATGCCCAGAATACTATGCAATAAATCTATTAAAGCACTATCTATCATTGTTACGGCCCTACTTAAACAATTTCCTAGTCTGCTGTATTGTCATCCTTGACCTCCTATTAATGTGCAATGCTGTTTGGAAGAGTACTTAATGCCTGTCACAGTCTAGGTCCAAATCCCTCTCTCACACCTCATCCTTCTCCACTGCTCTCTTACCATTGATCTCTTAGCTTTTCCTCAATAATTCCATACTTTTGGAGTTTTGGTACCCTCTTTAATGGTAGTGAGTCATTCTGGAATTTTCTATTCCCACTCTTCAATTCTCGCTAATGTTGCCTCATTTATGAAGCCTTTCCTGATTCCCATAGACATAATTACATGTTCTCCCTCCAAGGTGATTTCATCTCTTCAAGGTGTGGTCAAAGGTCTTTGCATGTACCTCTGCTTTGCCTTTGCTGATGCTTTGCCTCAGTTTCAAGTGTATTTTCTACCTGACCCTGTTTTAAACTTCTGTATTTCTTTCCACAATCTTAAGAGAAACTCTGGAATTTTTTAAAAATCTAAATCATTGTTCTAAGAACTCTTGACTGTTTTTGGAGCTTCAGCCTTGTCCCAATCTTTTAATGTTTTGCATAATTTCTGACTTTAAGTGAGGCTCTCATAGTTTCAGTCAGGTGGTTTATATTCACACTAATCTAATATCCCTGGTCCAAGACTTTACTTTCTGGGCTTAGGTTCCTGTTTCAGTTACCAGTCCACACCTTCAGTTCCTCTTGGATTAACCTTTGTATCACTCTTGCTACTTGTCCAACTTACTCCTTCTTATCCACTGGGGTTCTGAGCTGGTATTTTCTACTGTATAATGCCTGTTTCCTGCAATTTTAGAGATGTCATAGCATCATCTGTTCTAAGCTCACTGTTACCAAGCTTAACTTCACTGTTAGAAAACTGCATGCTTCATGTTTGGGTTTATAATCTTGGCTCTACCTGAAATCACATCTGCTATGTCTTCTTTCCTCTGGTACTGGGTCAGCACTCTTAAAACATGGTTTTCCTAAAAGGATGACCCAATTCTGGGTGCTGACCATTCCCAATCAATCTATAGTGTCTTCCAATATAGCCTGTGTTGGCCTCTTTATGTCTGTAAGGAATTATCGTTCTGAAAATACACAAGTCTTGATGAGCCCTAAACTATAAATTTCCATGTTTTTGTACTTGTTTTTGGCTTTACAAAACAAATTGTTTTTCCTTGCTGGGAGTTTCTTCCTGGATTTTAAGAATCCATAAAGAATCATGCATGCCACTAGAGGTGTTCTCATTTTCTCCAGATGTTTTATAGTCTTGAATTACTGTCCCATAGATTAATTTGACACCATTTTCAGGATCGATTTTGGTGGCTGAGATCAGATTCAAATGTAGAGATATTAATTAAAAAGAGGAGGAGTTGTGAGTTATTTCACTAAGGTGAGATAACAAAGATAGATGACAATACTTACAGGACTTGGCCTACCCATGTCCTGCCATTTTGAATGTCAGGAGACATTTACAATTTTCTCCAGCCTTATTTCCTAGCCAGGTTCTCCCTTATAAAGACTCCTGCCTATTAATCCAGTTTCTCTCGTGGTTCTACCTATATCATTAGGGTCACATAGATAGTGTTGTATGCTGGTTCTGGTGTTGCACATTCTCATCTCCCTGCCTTTTTCCTCACTCTCCCTGGGTCAGATCTTGGTTGGCTATCAAACCAGGTGGTCTCATTTTTCATGGCAGGAAGCCTCTCCTTGCTTCTCACTTTCAGAGCCTTGGCCCTCTCTTGACATGGCACCCTGGAGTATGCTGTTCAAAATATTCCCTGCTGGGATTGTTCCCTGGGGCCCAATAAGAGGAAGAGAACTTGTTAGATCTTTGTTTGAAGAGGAGGCAGAAATGCTAATTAGTCTATGGATGATAGGAGCTTCACTTTGGATCCCTACAGGCAATGCCTGAAAATGTGCCCATTATATGCCCCGTTCTCAGGACCTGACTGGTAGCTTAACTTGTCATCCCTCTGTAGGTCAGCCAGTGAAGCTCTTTGGTGAGTAGGCCCCAAAAAGAGAGATATATACAACTCCATCACAAATTAGCTTTCTCTCAACCTTTCTGGATCTGGATAATCTGACAGCCTCTTTGGAGTGAAAATGCATGGTCTCGATATCATTAGGAAAAATGGGAAATACTGACAATACCTTGTACAAGGTGAGTCCAGGAAGAGGTCTGTCTGGACCTTTCACGTTATATGGACACTGGCAAGGGAGGGATCAGGTGTGTGAGAATTCCTTCCTCCAAAGCAGGCAAATGTCCTTCCAGTCCCAGCTCAATAGTAAGCTATTTGTAGGTCTGCTTCTCTTCGAAGCCCACAGGGTGAGTTGCGGGGCAACATTAATGGAGGCACCTAACTCTGTGTCTCAGATCCCTCTGGTTCTAGGACTCCTGCCTCCCTGTAACTACTTCCCTGATAGAGGCAGAGGAGCTGAACTTCCTGCGTCAGACTTTTCCTTAAGGCACAAGGTTATAATGAGGAATATTTGCTGGGTCCTAAGGGGATAGTTTGGGCATCAAACGTAATTATTTCTTACATAGTTCTGAAGACACTGTTATGTTTCACAAGGTAGGCTGAGGCTTAAGTTTGGTCAGCTTTGAAGATAATTTGGAGCAGATGTTCAGGTAATAGGAGCCACATTTCTTGATACCTTCTACCTCCTCACCCAATACCATACCCTGAGGGTGTTGAGGAGAACAACGTGTAATTGGGAGAGAAGAAGGGAACAGTGTCAGGGAGGATATAGTATTCTTGACTGGGTTGTTCCAGTTTTTTACTATACAACACTCACCCATGAGATGAATTTATCATGTTTTGTTAAATCAAATGCATTGCCTCTGAATCTCTAAATTTTCTTTTGTTCTTAAACAAATTCCTCATAATTCATAATTTATTTCTTTTAATTCAGTGAATTACTACTTTTAGCATTTGACAAAGAATTGTCACAATCATATCTTGTTGGATTCTCACAATGATCCTGTGAGGTAGGTTTTGGTATATACTCATCTCACACGTGAGGAAACTAAGGCAGTAGGGGGTAGTAGGAGACATGTAATCCTTACATCATTTCTTAGCTATTTGATTTCTCTACTGCCCACCCTTGGTCACAGGCCCTGAATGTTCTTCCTTGGCCCTACAGCAGTCATTGCTAACGTGGAGACAGAATGATGACTTCCTAGCTCATGGATCAATGGATATAGTTCTTGTTTGATTCTATCACTAAAGATATCTGGGACCCTGGGCCATTCACTTCTTTCTAGACTTCAATTTTCTAACCTACAAAATGATGGTTTGTGCATAATACATGATGGAGATCTGAATAATTTTATATGTTTTGTATAATTACATGAAAAATGGAACTGGACAAATATTTGTCCATTTTCTTCTCTGTTTTCAATAATGTGGCTCTGATATAGAATTCTTTGGCTTTCACATGGTTGTTATTACCAAGAGCTTCTGTTTATTTCAGGTTACCACAACTCCGAACTAAATGTCTACCCCTATATAACAGTACCTTGAAGGAGAGGGAGATACAAATGTGGTGAAATAGCCATTGAGATATTGGGGAGAGAAACAAGATATGCATTTACAAAATGACTGGGGAATAATCGAAGGAAGAATCCGATCAATGCTGGAGTCATCAGGGACCATATATTCTGTAACCTGGCTGTCAAGTGAAATTTAGAGGAATGAGATATCTCCAAATTAAGAGATTTTCCAAATGCTAGGATTTTAGACATTTTCAGATGATGATTAGTGATATAAGATTTGGGGACCACGTGAGACCAATGTTGATTAAACCTAGCACCAGCATTCAGAACTTCGGAATATGAGCATGATGGGAAGAATTTTGATTTAACATCAGTTCCTGAGTATCTCTTTACTTAAATCAGTTTATGTGAATTGCTCCAGGTCACTGATACGGTAGGATATCTAATTCTGGAACTGGTTTCTGAACTTCTTGTCCAGTACCTTTCCCACTGGACAAAGCTGACTTGCCTCTTTTCATGTCTGAAGAACTTGCAGAAACGTTGACTAAATTAAAAGGTAATTTTTTACTGTTTTCTGAGAACTGTGGTGGAAGAGTGATGGTGATGGTGGTGTTAGTGAGACCATATATCCTGAGCTCCCAAACACCACATCATTGAATTTAACTTGCTCTTTTTTTTTTTTTTTTGTAGTGACCCTTTGTTCTTCTAAGTGAGATGCTCACCACAATTCTATCCAATACTTCTCATCTCTTCCCACATATTTTCTTGTTGGCTGGCATCCCAGGACTGACTTCCTCCTACGTTTGGATCTCACTCCCCTTTTGCTTCATGTTCTTTCTGGCAGTGACTGGAAACGGTGTCCTGCTTTTTCTCATCTGGACAGAACGCAGCCTTCACCAGCCCATGTGTTTCTTTCTTGCCATGCTCTCTTTTGTGGACCTGGTTCTCTCCCTCTCTGCTCTGCCCAAGATGCTGGCCATTTTCTGGTTTGGTGCTACAGTCATCAGCTCCTACTCCTGTCTTTCCCAGATGTTCTTTATCCATGCATTTTCTGCCATGGAGTCAGGAGTGCTGGTGGCCATGGCCTTGGATCGCTTTGTGGCCATCTGTAACCCACTGCGTTATGCAACCATTCTTACTCCAGTTGTTATTGCCAAGATTGGAGGCCTGGTGGTGCTGCGAGGTGTGGGGTTGACCATCTCCTTTCCAAGCTTGGCCCATAAGCTTCCCTACTGTGGCTCCCACATCATTGCCTACACCTACTGTGAGCATATGGCAGTGGTGAAGCTGGCCTGTGGAGCCACCACTGTGGATAACTTCTATGCCTTTGCCGTAGCAATCTTTCTTGGTGTGGGGGATGTGGCCTTTATCGCCTACTCCTATGGGAAGATTGTGAGGACCATAATTCATTTTCCTTCACCTGAGGCACGTTCTAAAGCAGGCAGCACATGTATGGCTCATGTCTGTGTCATTCTCTTCTTCTATGTACCAGGCTTTCTTTCTGTGCTCATGCAGCGCTTTGGCCCACCCACAGCCTCTGCTGCCAAGGTCATCCTTGCCAATCTCTACTTGCTTTTCCCCCCTGCCCTGGACCCTATTGTCTATGGGGTAAAGACCAAGCAGATTCGGAAGCAGCTGTTTAAAATTTTAAGCCCCAAGAGAATTGATTCCACCTGAGTATAGTTCTCATCAGCTGAACCTCAGGGGACAGTGTGACCATCCCCTAGGGGTGGGAGCTCCACAGCCCAGGTTATTTACCTGGTGAAGACAGTGAAGAGAAAGCAAATAAAATTATCATGAGTGTTTAGAAGTTGGGAAATCACTTCGGAGACCTATGGTATTTAGATATTGGGATGAAAAACTGAGAAGAGCTGGGGTATCTCAATTGATCAATCAGCAAATCATTTTTTGATACTTTTTTCTTCTAATTATTTATGATTTTCTTGTATTAACAAGGTAAATGCATCATGAAATTAAGAAATAATTAAGACCTTGACTGACCTGGACTAAGTGACTTAGGAGTTCAGGGAGAGATAAACCAGGTGCCTATTTTAAACATGAAAACATGGGTCACTTCTTACCACCATGACACTGACACATAACCAGTATGTGAGAGCAGATAGGCCCTCTCTATCAGAAAAATTTTGGCATCATGGAAACAAGAGTGGAAAGCTGTGGAGATACTTCAGAGTGTCCAGTTTATGAGAGAAACTCTTTAAATATTCATGTTCCATCTCACTCCAGAATTGCAGATAAAGCTTCATTTCTTTATCTCATGTACTTTTTCAGCCTGTTTTTGAGATGGATGACTATGACTCCTGTAGTATTATGTAGTTTTATCCTCTGAGAGTGATGATAATTCCTCTATTTCTTCATTTTTAGTCTAGTTGCAGAGACTTGAGTTAAAATTTATTGCATGCAGAAATTATTGTTCTAATTCTCGTTTGTTTATTTTCTGTCTTCATTATTAACTCCCATGCCCATTTTCTTCTGGTTCCTAACACTGGCCTCACTTTAATGTGTTTGTTGTAAGTTCTTAAGTATTTACGTATTCTTACAACATAAGTAGCGTTGATTGTTAGGTATTCCTACTATACATAAACACCCTTCTTTAGTTCCTTAAGTGTTCTTGCTTTCTCCAGCCATGGGTAGTCTGGGCTCTTCCTAATGGGAATGCATATCCCTATCCTTATCTTCACCATTTCTTTTCATTTTGAACTTCAGTTCAAATTTCACCTCCTCAAAGATTTTTATAACTAGATCAAGTCACTTGTTTTCTGAACGCAGAGCTCTATGTATATTTATTTTATTATCCATTGTAATTTATAATTATGTAATAATTTGTTGCATGATCTCTGTCTCCATCCCTGCTAAATGGTGAATTGTATTATATTTTTAGCATAGTACCTGGGACATGATATGCTGATACACTCTCAATAAATGTTCAACAAACGAAACTCATTATTTTAATGGACTGTGCCATTACTAGCACATTTCCTTATCAGTCACATTGAAATATGTGTGTTTTTGAATTAATGAATACATAAATCTCCAAAATGTAACACAGTAGGCACTCAATAAATTTATATTGAAGAAATGAAGTTGTCACAAAATTATCATTGCAATCATAATCACTGTGATTAACTTAGTCTTTTCAAATATTGTGATTTGAACTGGTGGTAATGTGGACACTGTTCAGACATGCTAGAGGACATGATTACTCTTATAAAGCAGACTCACTCCTGTGTGTAAGCATAGAACAAACAGAAAACTAATATTTGTCTTCCTTTTTAAATTAATTTGCTCTTCTTTTCTCATTATTTTTTTTTGTCTTTCTGAATATTTACCAAGCTCTCAGTGATGATGAAATAAACTTGAAAATATAGAAATTGTAATAAAATTTGATAGTGCTGTAGTAGAGATTGGTTCCAAGTTAGAGAGGATTAATTCTCTATGGGAGGTAATGAGCAGGAATGAGACATGGGTTGGATCAAGTTGAAGTTATACTGTGAATGACCAGGGTTTAGAAGACAATGTGCCTGGGTTGCTTTTAATACACTATAATTTTAACTTATAACATTTACAACTATTATTAGGTATCTGTGATCACATAGTTAACATATATCATCCCATGAGCTATGATGACAGGGATCATTTATCATATTAATTATTTTTTCCAAGATATAGCAGAGGACATGGATTCAATAGATATTTAATATTCATAGAATGAATGAATGAAGAATGAGGCTTTCATGATCTGTGAATGAAATACTTGTTAAGTGGATTAATTAATAGACTGTAATCGGAACATTATTCTAAAAGAGAATGTGAACATTAGAGTGGACCGGTAGCTGCTTTATCAGAGATGGGACCAAGGAAAGGATCTGCTTGGTGGAATGGATAGTCTGAGAATCTATACTTATTCCATACTGGCCATGATATAGAACTTGATGTCCATGGACCTGTCATAATGCCCCAGAAAAGAAGCAGAACACTCAATTAATCCAAGATAGTGAAATTTGTCTAAGATTGGGTTCTCTAGAAATAGACTCTGAGGCAGAGATATGCATACAGGAAGTTTATTGTGAAGTAGACTTGGGAACAACACCTGAGCATGAGGGAAACAAGATGGAGCATGGAAAGAAGTTAAACTATGATCAAATTTCCCCAGATGCCTGAGATTATTCTAGGGGAGGCTCTTGAGAGGAATGACCCTTCAATGTTATTTTGTATTGAATAAAGAGGGTCAAGTCTTTATATTCCTATATAAACCAGTCATTGAGTGAGAGCTGCACTCAGATAAGAAAATAAATTTTGGGTGAGTCAGCTCTTTTTGCTCAAGTGAGAGTAACTCAATTACGAGCTTTTAGCAGCCAACACTCAGAGCGGATGGAGGAGTGAACACATTTAACTACAGAGACCGCTAAAGAAATAATTTGACCTGTGAGAATGAGAAGTATGAGCTTAAAGTGCTCATATGTAAAGTTTCTTAGTTCATTGAGCATGAGGTTTCCTATCACAGGCATCGATATGTACAGATTTAAGGATGATGACCAACACTAGACTGATGTGGGCCATTTGGCCAGGTGCAGGTGCCACTCCCTGCTCAGTATATCTGCCCAATCAGCTATCCCTGGGGCAGTAGACTTAATTCTGTGTGCTTCCAACCAAGCTGGAGGCTAACTTTGGCTCTGTCTAGGTGTGTCTGTGTGTCCTCTGGGACCCGCCAATTATTAATAACATCTCGCCTGCCCAGTGCTTTATTCACAGTTACCTGTTTTGCATTGGGGAAGAATCACGAATAGACTCACCTTTCAGAGTGAAGATGACAGAACCAGCTAAAAGTTTGTTATGGGATTTCCAGTATGGAAAATGAGGTCAAGTTTGAGGCTTATGGATTTGAGGAAGACTACTGACAGCTCATTTCTTCTGCCTTTCCTATAGCCCTTGTGATAGGAGTTATTGCTTGGTTGGCTGTTGTGGTTCTGAGTCTTTTAATACCTCTGGTCTGACAACTCTTAGTAGTCTTAAATTTATGTCCTCTTGTCTCAGAGTAGCTGTTCTTCCCAGATCTGACTCCTCAAAACTAACCCTCTCTTTTCAATTTCCTTTAGGTTCTGTCCTACAGATCACACATTGCTGCAAGCTAACTTTTGTGTTCCTGCATCTCCCTTTTACCACTATCATAAAGTTTATGACACTTTTAAGAAGAAGATAAAGGAGACGGGGATAGGCCACAGCCCATAGAAGAGACTCCTTGCCTGCAGCAATAGAGATAGCAACAGAAGTGACCAGTAGTGACCAAAGGAGTACCTAATTTCTGACATACACCTAGGATTCTGTCACAGACTCTATGGCAGAGAGATTCAGTGGGGCTCCTTCTGCCATGAAGCACCCAGAATATTGCTACAGGTGAGGATCATTGCAGACTCAGTCTATTTCATGGACATTCCACTGTCTACTACCTCCTTCTCATCCCTTAAGTTCAGTGTTTTGTTAAGTTCCTGCGATTCTTGGTTGTTTTATATACTCATCTATTTATTTTAAAAATTTAGTCATATTTATTTATGCAGCAAACAGCACTGAGTACCAATTAAATTCCAGCACTTCTGGAAATTGCCCTGAGACTGCTGCCATAAGCAAAGCACATCCTTACTCTTCAAGGACGAACACACTGACAGGTTTTCAGTGCAAGGTAATCAGTGCAATGACTGGGCAGGTCAAGTGATTTCATAGGAAAGAAAAGGGCACATGCTATACTGAATTATAGAATTTGGAGACAGCTTTACAGAAGACAGGTCATTTGGACTGAATTTACATGAATAATTAAAAAGGCACAACATCAGTTCTTGCTAATTGTCTGTTGCTTCCTGGTCAGAGAGCTAAATATATCTTCACTTTTAGATTCCTGGAAATAAAGTTTCTTCTGCTTTTCCTCTAAGAATCACTGAGATACCTCTTAATTACTTTAGTAATTACATTTAATAAGCGGTTCTAGGCTTTTCCTCTAGACCCACAAGCAGCACAAAGCAGTGGCAGTTTATATTCAGGCATGTGCATCTCTGCTTCTCTCTTTTGCCCACTGTAGCTTGGCTTCATTCCTCACTGCTCCACTGGCATGGCTTCTGTCAAAGAAATGGGTGGCCTTCTACAAATGTACAGCTGTTCTCTGACTCCTCAGCTAAAAAATCTCAAGTGGGCTGAAATTTGGAGTAGAAGGAGAGTAATTAAGAAAAAAAAATAATTTTCTCACTATATAGAATGTTAAGCACTGAAACACGAATTTTTGTAAGATTGTGAGATTCTTTTGGTGGGGGAGATCTCAATAAAAATATGTCACTGTAACTCGAAGTTAACAGTGGAATTAAATCTGGAAGGGAAAAAAAGCTGA
>NW_011889452.1:465456-475138 GCF_000151845.1 Pteropus vampyrus
GACAAGGAGAAAAGAGGCCAGTGATCTCACTCAATGATCTTTTATTATTGTTAATATTAATGCTAACTATACTAATGTAAGATGACTAATATAAGATAACCTTTGAAAACCTTGTATGCCAGTCTTAAATGTGTGATATTTTCCCATGGATTAAATCCACTAAATATTTTAACCTCAGAGGTGATATGATGACATATGCATTTCAGGAAAAACCCAATGACTTCAGTGTGGAGAGTGATTGGAAAGGGTATAATAGCAAAGGCAGAGAGATTAAGGAAATAATCCAGGTGAGAGATGTCAAGAGTGTGAACTAGGCAGTGACACTGGGGGTTGAGAAAAAAGAGTGTATATAAGAGAGGTTAAAAATAAAGTCAATGGTAACTAGTAAATAAGTAAAAGAGATGAGAGATAAGAATGAATGAGGAGAGTTTCAAGTTTTTACATTGGAATGGATAGGTAATGTAATGGATAAGTATTTTGATGTAATTCAAAAAAAATTGGACAAAAAAGAGCAGATTTAGGAAGAATAAGTGAGTTAATTCTGTCTTGAATGTATTGTGTGGTATAGATAGATATTTAGGAAGCAAATGAAAAAATGGATTTGTGTTTCAGCTATTTGACTTAGAAACATAGATTTAAAAGAAATTAAAGTATGTAAATAGTTAAAACCATGAAAAAGGATGAACTCAGTCAGAAATAATGTACAGAATAGGGGAGCAAGGAGAAGATAGAACTCTGGAATCAACAACATATAATGGATCAGTAGATGAAGAAAGTGGTGGGACTACATATACAGGAGAAACGACTGTAGAGTGCTATGTTATGGAAACTGAGGGAGACTAATTTAAAGAATAAGAGATTGATTTACAGTGTTCAGTAATACCAAGAGGTAACAAAGAGAATCCTCTCAAGTAGACAGTTCCAAATTATAAGTAACTGAATGGTAGACTTTAAACATGTCTCTAAAAGCAGTATGTGCTTTCTCTTATCTCTGAATGAAACTAGACCTATCTTAATTTAGACATGTGGATGTCTCAGCTTTAAAAAAAAGTATCTCAAGAAAAGGAAATTTTCTTTCTCGTCTCTTTATTCCCTTTATTCCCTTGTATTTCAGCTTAAGCCTCTTTCTTCTCATGAAGATGGTAGCCAGATCTGGAAAATGTGAAAACTCATCAGAAATGGAGAAATCATGATTTTATTTTCTTCTTTCTTCTCTCTCTGTGCCATTCATGATGGCCCTTAGTAATTCCAGCTGGAGGCTACACCAGCCTTCTTTTTTCCTGATTGGCATCCCAGGTTTAGAGGAAAGCCAGCATTGGATAGCATTGCCACTGTGTGTCCTTTACCTCTTTGCTCTAGTGGGAAATGTCACCATCCTCTTCATCATCTGGACTGACCCGTCCTTGCACCAGCCTATGTGCCTTTTTCTGGCCATGTTATCTGGCACTGACCTGATCCTGGCCTCTTCCATGGCACCCAAAGCCCTTGCAGTGCTCCTGGTTCATGCCCATGAGATTGGGTACACTGTCTGCCTGATCCAGATGTTCTTCATCCATGCATTCTCTTCTATGGAGTCAGGTATACTGGTGGCCATGGCTCTGGATCGCTACGTAGCCATATGTTACCCTCTGCACCATTCCAGCATCCTGCATCCAGGAACCATAGGGCGCATTGGAGTAGTGGTGCTGGTGCGAGGATTGCTTCTCCTCCTCCCATTCCCTATCCTATTGTGGAGACTTGTGTTCTGTCAGGCCACCGTCATAGGCCATGCATATTGTGAACATATGGCTGTAGTAAAACTTGCTTGTTCAGAAACCACAGTGAACCGAGCTTATGGGTTGGCAGTGGCACTGCTTGTGATTGGCATAGATGTCCTGGCCATTAGTATTTCCTATGCCCTCATCCTCCAGGCAGTACTGAAGGTACCAGGCACTGAGGCCCGAATTAAGGCCTTTTACACATGCGGGTCTCATATTTGTGTTGTCCTGGTCTTCTATGTTCCTGGCATAGTTTCTTTCCTCAATCATCGTTTTGGCCACCATGTTCCCCATCACATTCATGTTCTTCTGGCCATACTTTACCTCCTTCTGCCCCCTGCACTCAATCCTCTTGTCTATGGGGTGAAGACTCGGCAGATCCGCCAGCGGGTACTCAGGGTGTTTTACATAAAAGGGTAAATATAAACATATCCCAATTATTTTCTTCAGAGGCTCCTGCCAAAGACACTGCCAGGAGCCCATGCCTGATCTAGGCTATATGAATAGAGGGCATTCCACATTGAGATGTCCTTCTAGCCCTACCAGTCTCATGGCAAAGTACTCAAGGACATTTAGTTCCATAGCCAATTGGGATGAACCGGGATAGCTAGATTAGTGAATATTTTCCACGTTCATTTTTTTGCTCCTGATCCCAACATTTTCTTACTCCTTGTGATGGAGAAACTTAGGGATAGGGTAAATTGAGGACTGCTCTGGATATGCCTTTTTTTTTTTTTCCTACCTTTAACCAAAGACTGTAACATCATCTGGAATGAGAATGAAATGTCCCAAACTTTGCTTGGTTTTAGTTTTGGAGTCTCCTTGAACCTTCTAAGTGCTGTGAGCTCTAGGACACTGGGCTCCTATGTAGCAAAACTGTCTCTCTG
The DNA here is from genome assembly GCF_000151845.1 of Pteropus vampyrus. Taxonomy (NCBI): domain Eukaryota; kingdom Metazoa; phylum Chordata; class Mammalia; order Chiroptera; family Pteropodidae; genus Pteropus; species Pteropus vampyrus. The sequence continues at coordinate 468,101 of NW_011889452.1, forward strand.
AAAGCATTTGAGATATCCACGATGTGAGAAAACAACTTTTATTGCAATATGGTTGTTACTCGTTTAGTTAAAAAAAACTTAAGTGGAGCAAGTACTGTAATAGGTTCTAGAAATAATGTTATGATCCTTATTTTTTAAAAATGTGTTTGTACAGTGGATTTCTTATTTAAAATAATTTTTTATTTTTTAATTACAGTCAATATACAATATTATGTTAGTTTCAGATGTATGACATAGTGATTAGACATTTATATATCTTACAAGTGATCACTCCAATGAATCTAGTAGCCATCTGACACCATACATAGTTATTAAGATATTATTGACTATATTCACTATGCTATACTTTACATCTGCATGACCAATTTGTACCTCTTAATTCTTTCCCTCTCTTCACTGATCCCCCAAACCCCCTTTAATCTGGCAATGCTCAAAATGTTCTCTGTCTCTATGAGTTTGTTTCTGTTTTGTTTGTTCATTTATTTTCTTTTTTAGATTTTACATATAAGTGAAATCACATGATATTTATCTTTCTCTGTCTAACTTATTTCACTCAGCATAGTACACTCTATGTCCATCCATGTTGTTGCATATGGCAAGATTTCAGTCTTTTTATGGCTAAATAATGTTCATTGTTTATATGTACCACTTCTTTGTCCATTCATCTATTGTTGGACACTTAGGTTGCTTCCATATCTTGGTTATTGTAAATAATTCTGCAATAAACATATAGACACATATGTCTTCTTAAATTAATGTTTTGGGTTTCTTTGCATGAATACTCAAAATAGAATTACTGGGTCCTTATTTATCTCTTGTTATAGGCTTTGTTTTAATGTCTCTTTTGTCTGGTATAAAATTGCTACCCCAGATTTTGTTTTTCATTTTCATTTTCATAAAATGTCTCTCTCCATCCCTTTATTTCAATCTGTGTGTATCCTTTGATTTAAAGTGAGTCTTTTAGGGCAGCTCCATAGTGTAGTGGTTAGCACGTCTGCTTTGCACACAGAAGATCCTGGGTTTGCACCCCAGGTCCTGGGTTCATGCCCCAGGTAGAGCCACAGGCCATACCCTCGGTGCACCAGGCCCCGTGTGCGCCAGGCCCCCCAGTTGTGCCAGGCCCCCTGAGTGCACTGGCAGTGCCAGGCCTTGGGTGCGCCAGGCCCCAGGTGCATGCTGCGAGCATATGGGAGGGGACACCCTGCCTTTAGAGATCCAGTTCTTAAGGGGAAATGGCAACAACCATGGGTCAGGGGTGGAAGTGGGAGGGAGGAATTAAAGAGGGGGAAAAAAATAAAGTGAATCTCTTGTAGGCAGCACATGTAAGGGCCTTGTTTTCTTATCCATTCAATTATTCTATGTCTTTTGCTTGAAGCATTTAATCCATTTATCCATTTACATTGAAAGTAATTGTTAATAGGTATATAGTTATTGTCATTTTATTATTCATATTTTTTAAATCTTTTTTTCCTTCTTCTTAAAGAAGTTCCTTTAACAGGTCTTGTAATACTGATTTGATAGTGATCAACTCCTTTAGCTTTTTCTTGTCTGGGAAGCACTTTATTTGGCCCTAGATTATAAATGATAGCTTTGCTGGATAAAGTAATCCTAGTTGTAGGTCCTTGCTTTTCATCACTTTGACTATTTTGTTCCAGTTTCTTCTGGCCTGCAAAGATTCTGTTGAGAAATCAGCTGACAGTCTTATGGGAGCTCCCTTGTACGTAACTAACTGCTTTTCTCCTGCTGCTTTTAAAATTCTTTCTTTGTCTTTAACCTTTGACATTTTAATTATGATGTATTTTGGTGTGGGCTTCTTTGGGTTCATCTTGTTTAGGCCTTCTGCACTTCCTGGGCTTGTAGATCTATTTCTTTTGTAAAGTTAGGGAAGTTTTCTTCAAATAAGTTTTCAATTCCTTGCACTCTATCTTCTTCTGGTACCCCAATGATGCAAATGTTATGCTTGATGTTATCCCTGAGGCCTCTTAAATTATCCACATTATTTGGATTTTTGTTTTTGTTGCTGTTCTGGTTGGGTGTTTTCTGCTACCTTATCTTCTAAATTGCTGATTCAATTTTCTGCTTCATCTTATCTATTGTTAATTCCCTCTAATGCATTCTTCATTTCAGTTATTGTATTCTTCACTTCTGACTGGTTCTTTTTTGTATTTTCTAGCTCCATTTTTATGTTTCCTATCTCTTTGTTAAAGATCTCACTAAATTCATCTACTCTTCTCCTAAGTTCACTGAGCATTCTTATTACAAGTGTTTTGAACTCTATATCTGGTAGAATGCTTGTCTCCATTTAGTTTAGTTTAGTTTTTTTTTGCCCCCAGAAGTGTGTTCTGTTCTTTCATTTGTGACATGTTTCCTTGTCTCCCTATTTTGGCTGTCTCCTTGTGTTTGTTTCTATTTATTAGGTAGAGCTGCTATGTCTTCCAGTCTTGGTAGAGTGGCCTTCTATAGTAATGTCCTGTGGGGCCCAGTGGCACAGTTTCCCTTGGTCACCTGAGCTGGATGATCCAGGTGTGTCCCTTGCATGGGTTGTGTGTACCCTCTCGTAGTTGAGCCTTGGTTGCTGTTGGCACATCAATGAAAGGGATTAATTCTCAGGCTGATTGGTTGTGAGGACTGGCTATGACCACAGTGGAAGAACTGTTTTGCAAGGGCTGACCCTAAGGAGCAGGATTTGCTTAAGTGGGGCTCTGTTGCCTGCCAAGTCTGACTTTTGGATGTGTCATCTGTGGAGGTGATTAGGTGATACTCTGGTGTGGTCTGAAGCTGGCCATCAGGTGTGTTGGTTCTGGGATCTCTTGGGAGGAGTTCTGATGCAGGCCAAGGTCAACGTCTGCTGTGCCAAGACTGGGACCACCTGATACGAGCTACAAAGTGATCTGTAGATGGTTGCTGCATGTGTTGGACTTGGAGGCACCTGGGAGAAACTAAGCTAAGAACTGAGGCCGGCTTCCACTAGTCCCAGGCTTGAAGCTGCTTAGCAAGAAGTATGGGGTATGCTGAAGTGAGTCGCTGCTTGTTTGAGGTTTGTGAACCTTTGAGAGATATTAGGAAAGTCTACAGCCTAAGCTGAGACAGGCTATCTATATGGAAAAGCTGCTGGAAGTGGCTTGGGTGGGCCTCAAAGTTGGGTGGGGCATGGTCTCAGGGAATTAGCAGGGCCAGGCTAATGGTGTTAGCCAGGTTGATGGAGACTTAGACTCTGTGCCTGTCTATACCTACACATGCAGATTTGATGGTGGAAAGGCTCAACAAAGGAACAATGGTATCTGCCAGAACTTCTGTCTGGGAGAAAGCTGTACTTCTGGCTTTTGCACCAAAACAGACAATTTAGTTTTCCCCCATATGTCCCTGATGACTTTTGAGCTACTGTCCCAGAGCTGGAGCTCTGAGTGAGTGAGATAGTCAGCAAGTAAGTCCGTGTGTGAGTCCTTTAAGAGAAATGCTTGAGACTCCAGTAGCCCCCTCTCAATCAGGCACCATCTCCAATGGTTTTTACAGCCAAAAGTTATGAGGATTTCTCTTTCTGGCACTGGAATCCTGGGCTGGGGAGCTTGGTGCAGTGCTGGGACCCCTAGCTCCTCAGGGGGAACCTCTGCAGTCGAGAGATCCTTTTTGATTTTTAGCTGCCACACGTGGGTGTGAGACCAGCTTGATTTTTGTCTCTGTCTCTCCTACCAGTCTTGAGGTGGCTTCTTATGTATATCCTTAGTTATAGGACTTCTGTTCAGCTAGACTTTAGGTGATTCTCAATGATGATTGTTCTGTAGTTTAGTTTTAATTTTGAGGTGGTAGTGGGTGGAGGCCCACACATTGTATATCTACGCTGCCATCTTGACTAGAAGGCTCACGGTGGATTTCTTTTTTAAAAAGTCTGTATTCTTAATTTATTGCATTTTAATTAATTTTTCTTAGGATAAAGAGAGAATAAGACAAAGTATTGAATATACATGTGTTTTATAAGAATTAATTTAACAAAGCAAAAGTAGCCATGTAATTATTATTCAATAACTACAAAATGTTCTACAGTTTGGGGCTGGTAAACATAGCTTTATTCATAAATGTAGAAGTATTTATACTACTTGAAAATGAATTTCTTTTTCTGAAATGTGGATATGGAGTGAGGTAAATTAATTCTCCCATTTCTGCTAACAGGAACTGGGTAAAAACTCACAAGAGAATTGTCACAATTGGTGTATTACATCCTTTTTGTTGAATATTGCCCTAAGATTTGGCTTAACTTTTTTGTGTGCCTAAAATATAACACATTTTGTTTAGTCCTGGAAGAAGTCAAGTCAGTGCTACCTACAGTAGGATGTTCAGGTGAGGAGAGGATCCTATCTTGGATTTGATAGTGGTAGGAGAGTGGAGTGGATAGTTATTATTTTCACTTTCTTTGTAAATTTTACTCCTTATAGTTTTCTGTTACAGAGTTTGAGTGTTAAGTCTTTAATTTGGTTGGCATATGAGAATGAATTAAGAAGGAGTGGTATGAGTTGTTCTTATTGCAGGAGGAATTACACTGTCATCACCTTGTTTCTAGGTCTAGGACTAAACTCTGGTAAGTTGTCCTGGAAAAGCCCAGGCTATGGCATATTACATCCATTGGAAAACAACTTTCTTGATCCTAGAGGTACTTAGTTTTGGTAAGTTATACAAAGAGGCAGTATGTTCTCTCCTTCCACTTACACCACTTGCTGAAACTTGGAATGTGAATATGATAGTGTGATCTGAAGTAGCTTCCTTCAATCATAATATGGAAATGTGTGCTGAAGATGGCAAAGTAACACTATAGAAGAATGTGTGTTCCTGTGTTATGGATGCTGTCTTGGCCATCAACCCTAACTTAAACTTGAGGCAGAAATAAACTTGTATCTAGTTTAAGGTACTATAGTTTTGAGAATCTTTGTTGTAGGCGACTAACCAATAGTCTAACGAGTATATATTTTTCATTTCAGATCTTCCAAGTGGGATACGTGTGCTTCCTGAAATATATATTTTAAAATTTCCTTTTGAAAAGTGTTTTGGTTTTTGTCTAAAAATTTCTACTTTACACTCATTCAAATTTACTATCAGAAGATTGTTTGTATTATTTTCTTATTGTTTTATTTGTTACTGTGCTTGCAGTATATCTCCTATTTCATTATATTTCTATTTCTTCGTGACTTCTCTGTTTTCCTTGATCGCCCATGATAAACACTTAGCAACATTATATAAGTACCATGCACTAACCGATTGCACCACTAGAACTCCAGATTTAACAATATTTTAAAAATATTTAAATTTTAAACTGTATAGCTATTCAGCTAAATGCTAGCACTGGCTCTTTGGGTTAAACTCTTTAAATATTTTCTGCTGATTTAGATTTATTTTTCTACCACCTCAAAAATGCATTAAGTTCATTTTAAAAAAAAGTATTACATATTTTATAAATGTCTTTTTTTCTACATGAACACTTTTCTCTAATGGATTAGCTTTTCTGCTAGTTTAGCTTAATCTTTCATTTTTATTCTAATTTTCCTTAAATATTTATAGATTCTTATTCTTATCCATCTGTTAATACTATGAGAATTGGCTTGGGTAGTTGGTGTGCATTTTCTCCAGGGCTGTGAATTTTATAGCTTTTGTGCCTTGGTTATAGGACTCTGCCGGTAATTGTGCAAGAATTTTCTGACAAGCAGAATTTCCTGAAGACTGTCAAAAAAAAAAAAAAAATGAAGTAGTGAAATGGGTTCCATCTCTTTTGCTAGAACAGATAAGTTTTTATGGTTGAAATCAGAGATGCAGATTTGTGGAGATTCCTTTTCATGCTTTTTCTCTATTTCTAACCTGGAGAACCCACCCTACCTTGGAACTGACTCTAATTCTCTCTATCTGGCCCCACTTCAATGACAGGGTTGAAGATACAGAGGTATCTCCTTCATTTTATATAGGGAGCTGATTTTCTTATCACTGTGTACAAAACTGACCCAGCTGTTCTGGCAATACAAGAGCAATTACTGCTTCAATTTGCTAATGTATTACTCTCTATTTCTGTTATCATTTCTATTGATTGATTCTAACCTTGTTATATTCTCTTCTTATATGGACTTCTTAATAAGAACATTTCCCATCTTTGTATTAAGCTTTAACTTCTCCAGTTCTTCTTTCTCTAACTCATAATTCTACTCTCTACACACACATATATATATTAGTTTGCCAGTTTCTTCATTTTGATTTTTCTATAAATTCAATCCGATCTTACTTATGAATTCCAGAGATATCAGAAAGTATCCAATCCTAGTATACATCTCCATATTCTAGTACTGTTATTGAATTATTCTCATTTTAAGTTTTATTTAGTCATTAGATTTCAAACTATATTACAAAGCTATAGTAATTAAAATAGTATGGTATTGGCATAGACACAGACACATAGATCAATGGAACAGAATAGAGACCCCAGAAATAAATCTATGCATATATGGATAATTAATTTATGTCAAAGCAGCCAAAAATATGCAATGGAGGAAGGCTAGTCTCTTCAATCTTGGTGTTGGAATAACTGGATATCCACCTGCAAAAGAATAGCAATGGATCCTTATTTTATATCATGAATAATATTCAACTCAAAATGAGTTAAAGACTTAAATATAAGACCTTAAATAATAAAACTCTTAGATTAAAAAATAGGGAGTAAACTTGACATTGGTCTTGGCAATGGTTTTTTGAATTTGACACTAAAAACAAAAGCAGCAAAGGCCAAAATAAACAAGTGAAACTACATCAAACTAAAAAGCTCTGCACAGCAAAGGAAATCATAAACAAAATGAAAAGGTAACCTATAGAATCAGATAAAATATTTGCAAATAACATCTGATAAGGGGTTAATATCCAAATTATATAAAGAACTCATACAACTCAATAGCAAACAAACAAACACAAAGAAACAAACAAATGAAAAAACAAAACCAGCCAAATAAACCGTCTATTAAAAAATGAGCAGAGGATTGAATAGATGTTTTTTCAAAAAAGACATACAAATGG
>NW_011889452.1:475528-481012 GCF_000151845.1 Pteropus vampyrus
ATATCAGAAAGTATCCAATCCTAGTATATATCTCCATATTCTAGTACTGTTATTGAATTATTCTCATTTTAAGTTTTATTTAGTCATTAGATTTCAAACTATATTACAAAGCTATAGTAATTAAAATAGTATGGTATTGGCATAGACACAGACACATAGATCAATGGAACAGAATAGAGACCCCAGAAATAAACCTATGCATATATGGATAATTAATTTATGTCAAAGCAGCCAAAAATATGCAATGGAGGAAGGATAGTCTCTTCAATCTTGGTGTTGGAATAACTGGATATCCACCTGCAAAAGAATAGCAATGGATCCTTATTTTATATCATGAATAATATTCAACTCGAAATGAGTTAAAGACTTAAATATAAGACCTTAAATAATAAAACTCTTAGATTAAAAAATAGGATGTAAACTTGACATTGGTCTTGGCAATGGTTTTTTGGATTTGACACTAAAAACAAAAGCAGCAAAGGCCAAAATAAATAAGTGAAACTACATCAAACTAAAAAGCTCTGCACAGCAAAGGAAATCATCAACAAAATGAAAAGGTAACCTATAGAATCAGATAAAATATTTACAAATAACATCTGATAAGGGGTTAATATCCAAATTATATAAAGAACTCATACAACTCAATAGCAAACAAACAAACACAAAGAAACAAACAAATGAAAAAACAAAACCAACCAAATAAACCGTCTATTAAAAAATGAGCAGAGGATTGAATAGATGTTTTTTCAAAAAAGACATACAAATGGTTAACAAGTACATGAAAAGATGCTCAATATCACTAATTATCAGAGAAATGCAAATTGGAACCACAATGGAATGTCACCCCACACCTGTTAGAATGTTTGTCATCAAGAAGACAGAAGATAATAAGTGTTGACAAGGATGTTGAGGAAAGGGAATGTTTGTGCACTTGTAATGGAAATGTGAATTGGTGCAGCCACGATGAAAAACAATTTGAATGTTCCTCAAAACATTAAAAATAGAACTACCATATGACCCAGCAATTGTTCTTTTATATATATATATAGGAAACAAAATCACTGTCTAGGAGAGCCGTCTGCACCACCATGTTCATTGCAGCATGATTTACAATAGCCACAACATGGAAACAACCTAAGTGTTTGGTCATGGATGAATGGATAAAGAAAATATGACATTTATAAAAATATTATTCAGCAATACAAAAGAAGGAAATCCTGCCACTTACAACAACATGGATGAATCTTAAGAGTATTTTGCTAAGTGAAATAGGTCAGGTAGAGAAAGACAGATATTGCATGTTATTACTTATATGACTAATCTTAAAAAACTGAACTTGTAGAAACAGAGAATAAATTGGTAGTTGCCAGAATCAGGGTGTGGTATGTGTGAGAAATGTGTGAGATGGTCAAAAGGTACAAACTTCTAGTTATAAGATAAATAAAGAAAATGCTGACTCTGAGAAAGAAAGGAAGTAAATCATGTTATCAGTTCAACACCTTGAATCAGAATTATTACAATTATAGTTAAATTTTGTGATATTACTTACATTGTATATATCTCCCATGCTAGACTGTAGGCTCCAGGAAGGTAAGTACCTTATATGTTTCATTTACTTCTCAATCTAAGTGTTTGACTTACTCCCCAACACAACAAACACCCTCAATAATTATTTGCAATACTGAATTCAATTATTGCACAAACTTGATACCTTTGCAGTGAGTGCTCCTTTTTTCCTTTTATTAATTTTTAGTGTGATTTTCTGTTGTGGATTAGGAGGACAGATCTTCGATCTTAGAATTTGATACTCTTCACCTGACAGAGAGAGGGTATCACTTTGAGAGAAAGCAGCTGAGGAGTGCTATCGGAGATTAAAAGCACAGATTTCTCAGTCTTTACCCATTCTGCATTCCTAGCAGTAGAGAATGATTACAAGGAATTAAAGAGAGATAAAAAAAATAATGGTTAAAAACGAGTAAATTTCATATGCATGGCTCTCTGATAAGTCATGATTGGAAAATATAGGTGGGATCAAAAGAGACAGAAGAGACCTTCAATTTCACCACTAAATTTTAAGTCTTAAGATCTCTTCTTAACCCCTACCCCCATCCAGATATGGTGAGATTTGATTTGAAAACTTGACTCCAAGTACAAATACTCAGTCATTGAGAATGGTTGCAAGATCCCCATAAATGGAGTCCTAGCAGAATGCATAATGCAAAAGAGAGTGGCAGCCTCCAGGTTTTTCTCTGGGAAAAAGATTATGGGCAGGCAAGTTTATAATATTCAGATATGAAGCAAAAGAAAGTCCACTGGTGTCCCTACAGATTCTCCAGGCAGGCAGTAAAATACAGAAGTCGGAACATTTTTTCTACTCTTGATATGCAGTAACTCCATCCACTACTCACAGCAACCTCTGTCAATTGTATTTGTAATCCTTCTTCCCATATGAAAAAGCAAGCAAGGGAGAGGAAAAGGGAAAAGAGCAGAATTTTCACCCCTATTATTTCCCCCTTATGGTGAGAGGAAGAAAAGACTTTCTTTGTGGAAGCTTAAGAAATCAGATTCTTCTCTAATAGGCCGCATGAGGCCCCTTCTACATCCTTTGGATGGGATTGATGTTACATGAGAACTAAAAAAAGTGGGGAGGGGCAGGGAATTTTTTGTTCTGGGTAATAAATTATGTGTCAATAAATTAAAAAAACTGAAACCCTATAGGATGTGTTCTCTTACCAACAAAAAATTAAATTGGAAAACAATAACAATAAGATGCCATGATAAGCGCCAAACACTTGGAAATTAAACAACACACATCTAATAATCCATGACTCAAATGAGAAGTCACAGAAAATGTTAGAAAATATTTTAAACTAATTGATAAGTACATATACTAAAAGTTGTGGCATGCAGCTAAAGAGAAGTTAGAAGAAAAATTATACTTTAAGTGCTTATATTAGAAAAGAATAAAGATTTAAAATTAATTGTCTAAATTGATAACTTAAGAATTATAAAAAGAAGAATAAATTAAGCCCAAATTAAATAAAAGTAAGGAATTAATAAAGATAAAAGTAGAACCAATAAAATAGAAAACAGAAACAACAGAGAAAATCAACAAATTTTAAAATTGATTATTTGGAAATATCGATAAAATCAATACAGCCATAATAAAACTTATCAAAGAAAAAAGAGAGGGAGGTGATGTCATTAAGATGGCAATATAGATTGTCTGACTTCAGTCTCCCTCACAAGAAGACCAACCAGCAACTATCCAGAGATAAGACACCATTGTGAAAATCCCAGAACCTGGGGCTGAGGCTGTAGCCCCACTTCCAAGACCACAGAGACTGAGAAAAACTGCATTAGAAGGGTAACGGGAGCAGTTTCACTTTGACTGCATAGTTCCTCTTTCAGGATGACACAGTACTGCACTCACCGAGGGGGCCTACCTGGATTTCTCATTTCTCCAGTGAGGAGTGTCCAGTGTAGACCCCAGCTCTGCTGACATTGAGTGGGATGCTTTCTGGGAGGCCCACTCAGATCTCATTCATAGGGATCATGAGGTCTTCTGTAGGGCTTGACCACCAGGGAACAGATAACTATGGAAAGGGGGCGGGACTAACAACAACTAGTCCTCAGATCTTGAAGGGCTGCATTTCTGCTGCTCTGGAACTTGAGCAGAATTCTCAGCCAGCAGTTCTGCTCATCTGCTGAGTTGAGCCAGTGGCCTTGTCTGGCCAAGTGGTTCAGTTGGCAGTTCTGCTTAATTCGGGTCCCCAACCAATGGGCCTGACTTGCCATGGAGCCCATTATACGACCCCAACCAGGCAAATTCGCAGGACTCCTCCCCCAAATCTCTCACAACTGTTAAGCATACGTTCCAGTTTTGTTTGCCCAGGAAGCTATGTCCTGCCCAGGCAGGGAGCGAAGCCATGTCTTGCTCAGGCAGTGAGCCAAGCCAGTACCCTTGCCCAACTATTGAGCATTGCCTCTGGCCCCTTATAATCAGGTTGTCTAACAGTGACCCTAAGCAGCCTTCAAGCCCAGAGCACAATCCTTCCCAGCCTACAGCCCTGCCTGATTTTTGAACACAGCCTGTGGCCTTGCCCAGGCAGGAAGCCCAGCCAGTAACACTGCCCAGTCCACCAGTATAGACCGTGGTCCCATTCAACCGAGAAGCTTGGGCAGCAGCTACACTGGATCATGGAGTAGTCTCAAGTTTCATTCGACTAGAGGACATAGCTGGAGGCCTCATCTCACCAGAGAGCATGGCCAATGACCTTGTCCAGTAGTAGAGCACAGCCAGTGTCCTACATGATTGTAAAGCACAACCTGTGGCCTTGCCCAAATTCAGGGTACAGACTGTGACTCCACCTAATTGCAGAGCACAACTTGAGGCCCTGTCTGACTGTGAAGTCTTGCCTGTGGTGGCTTTATCTGAAGACAGTGTCCAGCCAGCAACACCATCTAGTTGAGGAGCATGTCTGAGGTCCCATTTGACCAGGAGTGATTTTGGAGCCTAGCCTATAGCCATATGCAGTTGTAGAGTCCAACCTGTGGCATTACTCTGCCAGGGAAAACAGCTTGCAATCTTGCCCAACCAGAGATGATTGCAGAGCCTAGCTAGTGGGCTCACCTGACCTGATGGAACACAGTAGCAGCTCCGCCTGACCAGGGAGCCCACCCAGCAGCCCTACTTAAATGCAGAGCCCAGGCCATAGGACCACCCAACTGCAGAGCCTAGCCAGCATGACTCCCCTTCCCCTTCAGCCTCAGAGCGTGGGTAGTGGCCTTCCCCAACTAGAAACCATGAAGGTAAGCCCTATGTGCTCATGGATGCTACCAACTGACCCATTCAGTATCCCAAGCTGAGCTGACCGAGATGAAGGTCTTTTTCTACCAAAGTAAACCTATAAAGTAGGAAAATAGAGACTGCTTATCCCAATGTGCAGAAACAAGTGCAGGGATACAAGGATCCCAAAGAATCAGGTAAATACATGACCACCAGAGTAATCTAATAAAGCTCCAATAACTAATACCTAAAAAAATGATGATCTATGAACTGTCTGACAAAGAATTCAGAATAATCCTTTTAAAGAAGTTCAGTGAATTATAAGAAAACACAGACAACCAAACAAAAATAAGTTAACAATACATGAACAAAATGAGAATTTGAACAAAGAAATAGAAATGACAAAAAAAGAAAAAAGAAAAAGAAAAAGAAAGAAAGAAAGAAAGAAAGAAAAAAGACCATACAGAAATCTTTCCTACCTTTAAAAAATTTTTTTTCCTGTTTGATGGAGAGAAAAAATCTCACAATGAATCTGACTGACTTTATTTTAACTTCATCATCACAAACTGCCATGAGACATTCAGCAATGTCTGTGACTGGAATAATCACTTACTTAGAACAGTGATTCTAAATAAACTGGAGAGGCAAGAAAGTCAGATTACATATGACCTTGAATTAATCAATTGGGTAAAAAT
>NW_011889452.1:481062-499960 GCF_000151845.1 Pteropus vampyrus
ATTGCAGAGCACAACTTGAGGCCCTGTCTGACTGTGAAGTCTTGCCTGTGGTGGCTTTATCTGAAGACAGTGTCCAGCCAGCAACACCATCTAGTTGAGGAGCATGTCTGAGGTCCCATTTGACCAGGAGTGATTTTGGAGCCTAGCCTATAGCCATATGCAGTTGTAGAGTCCAACCTGTGGCATTACTCTGCCAGGGAAAACAGCTTGCAATCTTGCCCAACCAGAGATGATTGCAGAGCCTAGCTAGTGGGCTCACCTGACCTGATGGAACACAGTAGCAGCTCCGCCTGACCAGGGAGCCCACCCAGCAGCCCTACTTAAATGCAGAGCCCAGGCCATAGGACCACCCAACTGCAGAGCCTAGCCAGCATGACTCCCCTTCCCCTTCAGCCTCAGAGCGTGGGTAGTGGCCTTCCCCAACTAGAAACCATGAAGGTAAGCCCTATGTGCTCATGGATGCTACCAACTGACCCATTCAGTATCCCAAGCTGAGCTGACCGAGATGAAGGTCTTTTTCTACCAAAGTAAACCTATAAAGTAGGAAAATAGAGACTGCTTATCCCAATGTGCAGAAACAAGTGCAGGGATACAAGGATCCCAAAGAATCAGGTAAATACATGACCACCAGAGTAATCTAATAAAGCTCCAATAACTAATACCTAAAAAAATGATGATCTATGAACTGTCTGACAAAGAATTCAGAATAATCCTTTTAAAGAAGTTCAGTGAATTATAAGAAAACACAGACAACCAAACAAAAATAAGTTAACAATACATGAACAAAATGAGAATTTGAACAAAGAAATAGAAATGACAAAAAAAGAAAAAAGAAAAAGAAAAAGAAAGAAAGAAAGAAAGAAAGAAAAAAGACCATACAGAAATCTTTCCTACCTTTAAAAAATTTTTTTTCCTGTTTGATGGAGAGAAAAAATCTCACAATGAATCTGACTGACTTTATTTTAACTTCATCATCACAAACTGCCATGAGACATTCAGCAATGTCTGTGACTGGAATAATCACTTACTTAGAACAGTGATTCTAAATAAACTGGAGAGGCAAGAAAGTCAGATTACATATGACCTTGAATTAATCAATTGGGTAAAAATGTGTTGATCCTACTACATTCTAAACACTGTAAGATATCACATTAATGAGAAATAAAATCAATGTGGATCTAAATGCCCATGAAGCTAACAGTCCAGTTTATGTGTAGTATTGAGTAATCCATATTAAGAAAGCTAGTTTTATTTTATGAACAATGAAAGCTACTGATATTATAATATAATGTAATTACTATAACAGAATCTCAATTGAAGGTAGGGACCTTAATTACTTTATTCACCTTTTTATCCCTGTGACTATTCCAGTGTTGGATATATGATTGATAATAAATATTTATTGAATTATTGAGGTTTATATAGGGTTAATTAGCTGCCCAAATTCATGCAGATATCAAATAGTTGAGTTGAATTCAGAATAATATAAAAAACAGGAAATAGTATAGCTTTGTTAAGAAATTCTAGAAAGAAAGATTCAACATACCATTTCAGAATGTTGAAAGTGGTATAATGTTTAACAGGATGGTTTGTGGAGTCAAGTAGATAAATGTAGATTTGAATTTCAAGTTAGTTTCAAATCTTGTTCCCCACTTCTCAACTACTAGCACCCAGTAGCACTGTAACATAAGGTAAGATGAAGGTTCCCATGAGATCCAGCTCATCAGCTGATGGGGTCCCAGTATCCCAAACTACTACTGTTCCCAGCTGGCTTGGAGAAGAGGTGGGGCAGTGTGAGGAATTGACAGCAGACCATAAAACCCTCTAGATTTTTTCATCAGAGCCAAGGAAACAGTTCAAGTTGTAGTTTCTGGATGCAGGCAGCTGACAAGTTGGGCAGGCATCTAATCTATTGCATCCTCGGTGAGTTCCAGGGCTAAGGGATGGAAGCAATATTGTGCTGGGCCACAGCAACTGGGTTTCCAGGACACTCAGAGCAGAAGACCCTCTCCTCATTCTTATGTTGGCTCTCGTGATAAAAGAAGAAAAAGGCTGTGAGTGGTGGTACTGGATGCAGAACATTCAGAAATCCTAGGTTTCTCCTGGAAGAGAATGTGCTTCTATAGTCTCAGCAATTCCATATATTTGAATACAAGGGGTCCCATGTTTTCTATGGCTGGGGACTTCATACAAGTACGTGACCAAAATCTATCCGACCTGTCTAAAAAAGTTGTGTAGGAATTTCAGAGGGAGGAAGGATGGTTCCAGGACAGGAACAGTGTTTGGAGTTTAATATGACACCAGACACTAGGCCCATGAGACTCAGGGAACAAGCTGGTGAGGAAATTTGGTCATTGCCTTCCCCCAATGTGTCCCACCAAAATAATGTTAACAAGAGAGAAAGTCTCCTCTGATTATTGTGCAGGACTCTTATTCAACAGAAAAAGTGATTTTCTCCCAATGGTCCTGGTTTTGATCTCTTCTTCTTGAAAGTCAGTGATACACGTGGAAGGCATCACTTAGATAAAATATCTTCACTTTCCCAAATTATTTCTCCTTATGAGTTTTAAAGCCCTCTTTGTCTTGGCTGCCTTATTCAATGAGGTATAGTTTTTAAAATATTCCTTAAATCAAGGTGCACTGAAGTAGACACAATATTCTAAGCATGGTTGAATGTGAGAAAAGCAGAATAGAAGATCCATCACTTTCTCTCTAATCACTGTCATGTCTTTTAGTAGAGATTAAGTTTCTAATAGTTCTTATTAACTGAATATATAAAAATTTCAACTCATATTCATGTCTGTAATTCTACATGACATTATATCCATGCATCTGAACTTCTTTTTCTCTGCATCCATTTCTTATCATCCCCCCTTTTCTTAGCCTATATTATATACACACTTCTTAGAGAAATCCAGGAGCAGAAGGATGAGATTAACTAGACTAGTTCTCTGCAATGAACGGAGGAATTAGGACAGGGAGGTGGATGAATAAGAGACTGTGATTTGTAATGCATGATCATGGATAGGCACTACTTAAGGGACAGGAAAAAGAACACAGAGCTAAAGAAGGGATCTCTCAGGGATGGCAGAATAAGACAAAAAAAAAAAGAGTGAGTGAAGGGCGAGAAATAAGATTAACTACGGTTTGAATTTACCTTATGTGTTGATAGTTTCAATTCTCTACCTTTAATTCCAAGCATTCAAGCGAATTCCCACACTTCATGGTCATGTTTATTTTGATAGCTTACAGACACTATAAACTCAACATATCAAAACTAGATCCATCATCTTTGCTTCTATAACATACACTAAGTCTTTTCAAAGCCTGTTGTGTCTTGTAAAATTTACTTAGTCATTTAATATAGAAGAGACAATACAATTTTAAAATTTCTATCCTCTCTTCCTCTATACAACTACTCAGTCTAATCTCTGTTTATGTCAATATATTTATGCCCCTAAAAATGACCCTTTCTACACCCTCAGAGCCATTCCAGACCATCTATTTGCACACTGATCACTTCTCAACTGGACTATTGAAGCTAACAGTTGCTTGTCTTCTTTTGGATAACCTTTGCCTCTTCTGGTTCTTTAAGTTTTGGTATTAAAAAAAAAAAAGAAATATGAGGTAGAGATTTAATGTCTTTGTTCAAGAACCGAAATCATGGTTTTACACTAAATGGGGATGTGGGATAGATGTAGAAATTAATTAAGATCTGAGAGACTTGAGTGTTTTGAATGTCCAAGGGAAGGAGATCCAAGAAGGGGGAGCTTGAATACATAGGACATTGACTAGATAATTAACAGGCTAAAGTTCCTGAGAAGATCAGGGTAGATAGACTCCAAATCAGAGGCGGAGAGATTGGAATTCAGAGGGGTAGATCTTTGAGTCAACTAGATACAAAGAGACAGTAAGTGTATAGGTATCAATGAGTTTATGAATATATTTTGGGAAATTGAGGAAATTGGACAGCCTATTGCTGTCTTTGTGGAACAGCTGGAGAGGTCATCTGCTGAGAGAGGAGAGGATTTAGCATTTGAAAAAAGTTTAGAACATTAAAAAAATCGATTGCAATGAATGAAGAAATGAACTAACCAGAGACTGTTATATTGAACATTCCTATTAAGGGCTCATTTGAGGTTGGTGGTCATAAATATTAATAAAAATAGCCTGACTTTGAGCATAAATTTCTATAAGAATATTGAACTGTACTTGCACAGGCTTGACTTAAGCATGTCCAAGACGGTTTGTGGTAGAGATATAATAAGTGAGAATGATGGAGGGATTTGGGGAACCCTCTTTAATCAATGTTTACTTTTATTTTCTTTTATCATAGGATTAAAAGTATCATTTAAATCATAAATTTTCCATCTCAAATTTACTTTGGTGTGTGATAAAAAGTGAGGAAACATTAATTTTTTGTCACTTTCTAACAAATTATGTCTATAATAATTAAAAGACCTATAGTTAAATAGAATTTTTATGATCTTTGTTAATTCTGGGTTACTCTGTAAACTAGTGAGCACTTCTGGCCTCTGGGATCTACAACTGGTCAATTTGTGTTATCTGTATCATATGTTAGTATCACTTATAAAAAATTTTGTAGTTTTACAATATGTTTTAATGAGGTAATTCTCATTATTTTCCTTCTAAACTTTGTGACTAGTCTTTTTTGTTTTTCTAAATTAACTTTAAAATAATTTGCCAGCTCTTCCCCTGACTCATATTAGTCTTCACTGAACTTGGCTTTCATTTGGGATAGCTTTCTATATCTCATCAGTTTTCTGGATGAGTAGTGTTAGCAAATATTTTGACAACTTCATTTTCTATTGACCTAATTTGTGTGTCTTATCATATATAAACCTAGGTGAAATATCCTCATCTTAGGATTTATCTCATGACATTATCCAGCAACTACTCCACTGCTCCAGTCTCTGAATTCTTCCTCATCTGCTTCCCTAACTACCAGAGTTGGCAGCACTGGCTGTCCCTGCCCCTCAGCCTCCTCTTCCTTCTGGCCATGGGGTCCAACGCCACCCTCCTGATCACCATCCGGCTGGAGGCCTCTCTGCACGAGCCCATGTACTATCTGCTCAGCTTCCTCTCTCTGCTGGACATGGTGCTCTGTCTCACCGTCATCCCCAAGGTCCTGGCCATCTTCTGGTTTGACCTCAGGGCCATCAGCTTCTCTGCCTGCTTCCTCCAGATGTTCATTATGAATTGCTTTCTTGCCATGGAGTCCTGCACTTTCATGATCATGGCCTATGACCGCTATGTGGCCATCTGTCACCCACTACGATACCCATCCATCATCACTAACCAATTTGTGGCCAAAGCTAGTGTTTTCATCATGGCTCGGAATGGTTTGCTGCTCTCACCGGTCCCCATTCTCTCTGCTCGGCTTCATTACTGTGGAAAAAATGTCATTGAGAACTGCATCTGTGCCAACTTGTCTGTGTCTAGGCTCTCCTGTGACGATGTCACTCTTAACAGAATCTACCAGTTTGTGGCTGGTTGGACCTTACTGGGCTTGGATTTCATCCTTATCTTCCTCTCCTATGCCTTCATTCTAAGAGCTGTGCTTAGATTCAAGGCTGAGGGGGCTGCGGTCAAAGCTTTAAGCACATGTGGCTCCCACTTCATTCTCATTCTCTTCTTCAGCACCATACTGCTGGTTGTGGTGTTAACAAATGTGTCCAGAAAGAGAATCCCCATGGACATCCTAATCCTGCTCAATGTCCTTCATCACCTCATACCTCCTGCCTTGAACCCTATTGTTTATGGGTTTCGAACCAAAGAGTTAAAGCAGGGGTTTCAGAAGTTGCTACAGAGGAGGCTTTAAATACACAGAAGGGACTCTCTATAGAAACATCTATTCCTATTTCCTCTGTCTTATTTCAGAATTTGTGATTCTAGACAGTAAAATAATGCTCGGAAAGTGAATATTTCCTGCCTACTTTTTGTCCCTTCCATATCAGGGATTACTGTGGATTTCTTAGTACCTGATCAATATTCATTTGCCTAGCTTAGGTAACTAACAGTCTTAGGTACCTAACTTTGTGTCTAGACATTTATAAATTTAAATCATCTGACCTTCATAACAATTCTGCAGGGCAGGGATTATTATTCCACTTTATACATTAGAAAACAAAAATTAATGGAGAAATACTGACAAAGATTCCATCTGGTATCAATTCAAGTGCAGGTGTAACAGACTGCAGAGACTTTCTATGACACAAGACTCCTTCCTCAGGTACAATTGAAGCTCTAGCTCTGCTCTTCAGGCCATGATCTCTGTGTCATTTTTATGAACCTGTTGCTGACAATATGCATCTTCTTTCTAGAATCCCCTCCACCCCAGCCCCAGCTTCAGAGTCGAGAAGAATTAAGGAGAGACACGGAATTCAGAGAGATCACCGTCTTTTCTGATTATGACTGTTTAAGTTTTGGTTACAAAAGATAATACTCATACTAGTACAGTCTGTGCCCAGCAGAAGACAGACACATTCAAAGTCTTTATGGAAAGACTAGGACACCGAGGACCCAAGTGGAAGTGAAGGTGGGAAATTAGAAGACTTGCCATGTAGCCCCATAAACTTGTCAGGTTTATTACATAGCCCTTTTTTTTTTTGTTCACAAGTAGTGGGGAATTTGGGGCTCAGGCTCATCCAATAACCTAACTCAAAGCTTAGACATAATTTTTATTTGCAGAATTTCATAGGGTGAAAGCAAAGCCTGCTCTATTAAGAGGTCCTTAGATGCAGGTTCTGGTGAATAGATGTACAGAGCATAAAGAAACAAGGACTTTTTGGACTTTTCAAAATGAATTCCATGGGAACCATTACAGTGATGTCAACTTGCACATAAGAGGAATACACTTAGGGTATAACTGGCCCGCCCAAAACCACAGATGTCAGCTGCTACATGCAGGAGTCGAAGCATGAGGATCTCATCTTGTAAGGTCCGTATAAGCTGAACACCTGAGACAGACGATAACCTGATAGCATCAAGGACACCTGCACTAGAGCTGAAGACTGACTTTTTGACCCGTCATAACCACTGGCTTGGAACCGACGTACAGTTCTCTGCGCTGCCAGTCAACAGGGCTGGCTTTGGAGATGTTAAAGGCTTTCATCCCTTTGCTCTCTTGTGGAAGACTTTGTACTTCCCTTCGCTGTGTGTTGTATGTTAACCTGTATGGGTACCTGATCCGTTTATCTGAGGTTCCACTCAATAAACCTGGCATTGTGGAAAGATACAAATGTGTTCAAGAGTGTACTTCAGTAGCCGCTTTTCCTGTCTGCAAAAGTAGATTCCAAAATTTTTGAAGGCATTTTAAATGTAAGAGTACTAATCCCTTGTTTGTAACAAATATGATCTTCTCTGTTTTTGAAATGTCTCTTTTGTAACCAAAACTTGATTGGATAAAAAGGTCTATGTTTTATGCATTAGAGCATAACAAAAACTTGGTGAAATGTGGAGAGCTGGAAACTGTTTAATTCCTTTAATTGCAATTCCTCTAATCACAAAAAGGTGATTAGGAAGCATTTTAAAGGAATTTCTTTAAAGAATGAGTGGAACTTGATTATCATTTGGATGTGTGAAGAGAAAAAGATGACTATATTTTCATGCTGACACTTCTGTGGGTTTTGCCATCTCTAGTCTTTGATTATTTGATAAATTCTGGCATAAGGTTCTCTTATGGGTAAAGACAGAGATTGGGTTGTCCAGATCCAAACATAGTTAACCCGGAGGCATGGTCATGCAGCTATCCTTGTTTTCCCCTGTGAAAAAAACGCACCGTCACATGGTCTTCCCAGAGACACTCATATTCTGAGTACACATCCTAATGTCTCCACACACAAGGGAGAGAATTTTGACAGACTCCTCACTTAAAAATAAACCTAAGTAACTTTCTTAACCTTGAAGTCCAGAACTGGTCACATCTCACTTCCATTTCTGTATACCACTGGCCTTCCCGCAGTCCTAAAATCTATTTTCTTCAAATTTCTTAGATATATTTTGGAATCCCCGAATCACTCTGACCTGATTCCCCCAGAGGTGTATTCTCTTTTACTGTGGTACATAGTCCTTCCAAGACACTAAAGCTTAAGCTGTAAAATAGATCTCTCCTGACTATGGGGAGGGTGAGGGACTTCTTCAGTCACAAGTCCAACTCCAAGTCCAGGGAGGAGTCAGAAATTGGATAATGCTTTCCTCTGTTTGTCCAGCATGATTTTACATACTCAAGAAGGACCTAAGCTTGTCAAGATGGAGCAGCAAACCAGATTTATCCTCTCACTTGAAACAACAACAAAATACTGGACAAAATTTGTGAAACAATGGTTCTGAAAACACTGGACATCAGGCAATGAGGCAGTAGAGGACAATGATGCCTGAGTGATAAGAAACAAATGAGGTAAATCCTGTTTACTGGAAAGAAATCTTTGCAGCTTATTGGAGAGGGATTCCAGGCCATGTCAAAAGGAGGGCAAACCCAGGTGTAGTCTGACAGTCTCCCTGTGCTGAGGACAAGGGAATGGAAATCCTGGGGAGGTCGGGGGTAGGCCAAGGCAGCTAGAATTCAGTGGGTAGAGTATTGAAGAAGCGAGAACTGCATAAAAAGAGAATTCTAAAGATCTACGAAGGGGTCTCATTAAGTATTCAGCACAGTATTGATCAGTGCATGCATGTGTGAAACTATTCAAAAGCATTTGAGGAAACAAAATCCAAAACAAGAACTCACATAATTACAGAGGGAGCTCTAGGATGGCCCTTTTCAGAGTTGTCTAAATTGAGGTGCAGGGGACCAGGCCCTTTTTCCTCTCTTATCAACTAGTCTCTAGATGGGGGTTGCCCCAGACAGGAAGCATAACTTTGGAGGAGGCAGCTCTTTTGCAAAGGGCAATGAACCAAGAGGAACACTTATCATTGTAACTATTTAATGCAAAAGAGTCCTGACCAGCACAGTAAGTCAATGAAGAAAGAAGAGTTTTAAAGATCAGATTAAAAATGGTTAAACTATTGTTGTTTTCATATGATCTAATCATTAAAAATAATAATCAGATTTTTAGAATAGTTATATGTTCAGTAAGATGTTCAGTTATAAGAAGAACTTAAATCAATAGTTTTCTTTATATCAGCAAAAATGATCTAAAATTAACATACCACTTACGGTAGGAAAAGCATATTAATATGTAGAAATTGGCATTGTTACAAACACAAGACCTTTAAGGATACTATTTTAAAATTACGCTTAAAGCATTTAAGTGTAGATCCTGTTAAATGTAGAGATAAACCATGTCCATGAAAAGGACACATGAACATTGTAAGAATGTCAGTTCTCCCCAAATTAATTGATAAATTCAAAGCAATTTCAAGAAAAATTCCAACATGAGGAATGTTTGTTACAGTTATTCTAAAGCGTATAGGGAAGGTGAAACTTTCACTAAATGGAAGAGAGTTTTTAAAATGATTCGAGTCATATCTTATCAGATAATAAAACATACTAAAAACTCATATAAAATAGTGTGCCTAGTTTAAAGGCCTAGATATAAGAAAGAGTTTATAACAGGCAAATGTATATAAGTTAAATTGATATGGGATAATATCATTTACATATATACATATATATAATCTTGATAGACATATAGAAAAACATAGATGGAAAATATACAACAGATTGTTTATACTAGTTCTTTCTGATGGGTGAAATATTGCTGGACTTTCAATGATAAACAATATCATATAATTTGAATGTTAGCATGTCTATTTTTTATTTCATAATCAGAGGAAATTTAAAAACTTCTCTGAATTGGGCTGTATTGTTCAGAGTGAGACTTCCAAGGATGAGTATTGGATTGGTGAGAAAAATCTATGTTTATGAGTAGAAAACAAATGTAACAAGTCAACGAATTCAAGGACACATGTAAAGGTCACCAGTTAGGAACTCACAGAGAAACAAAAAATAAGGATGGGAGCTGTGGGGACTACAAAGCAGTCTTTTCACTTTTTATTGGCTTGATTGTAGCATCTCTTTTGAAATTTCACTTGTGGCTATCAGTCTGTTCCGGGGCTACCTTTGCATAGTACTATTGTTTTCCAGGTGTATTACTCTCAGCACAAGTGAATAGAGAGCTGTGCTACCAAGTTCCCGGCAGAAAAGGCTCCTGCCCTATTTGCCCATGGAGTTGTCATCTCTTTTTTCTCCTCGTTGTATCGGTTACGGGTGGGCCCAATTTTCCTGTGCAGTATAAAGGAACAGGAAGCTCCATGAGGCAGCAGACGACTACAATTACACCAGTCCCAAACAGATTTATAAAAGGACACCAGAAGAATAAGTTTCTGCTCATTTTCTAATGTAAGGTAGCTTTCAGGCGATGATGTCTGCAGGTGGATCAGATGAGGCAAAAAGGAAATTAAATAGAATATTTTATTACCTAACTAAATTGTCTAAAATCAGTGGGAGATACTAGAGGGTAAAAATTTGTATCTCAAATGATTTCTCTGTTGAACATATTTTTTGCCTGAGATCTAAACCTCTTCCAGACTTTTCTCAGATTTATTCTAGTCTTCACTGAGAAAAAAAAAAACATATAAAGAACTTGAATAGTTTAGGTCACTCAGAAAGCACTCAATAGTTTAGGTCACTCAGAAAGCACTCAAACATTGGAGTTCTTATAAAGAAGGAGGTTGCTTTTTAGTCTCTTTTTCTACATTTTCACTGATGTTTGTGTGTCAGGCTTATATATCAGATCCCCAGCTTCTGGTTTCTAGACAAGTTCTTACCTCAGTTGCAAATCACTTCATCCTTTATATTCCAACTTCTTACTTGCAGGAGCACCATAAGACAGAGTCTGCAAAGGTCTCAGCCCCTCATCCCTCAAGTATGTTTCTTGAGCCACTTTTTCCCTTCTGGGTCTAAGAAGGGGGGCAGGAAAGGAACAAGGAGCTCATAAAACTCTCAAGATTTATTCACTAAAGTCCCAGGATAGCAACCGCTATGGCTGATACATTGTCAAGGACTCATCTTTTTACGTCTTCTGTAAGTTTCAAGGTAAAATTTCAGGTAGGATAGCACAGGCTGTACTGGATCTAGATAGAAAGAGTGGCAAGGCAGGCAGTGGTCCTTTTCTAATAGGCAATCTCCAATAAACAGGGAGAAAAAGGAAATGAGGAGGTGAGTGGTATGGTGACTTTGGATGTATTAGCATCTAGAAATCTGAGCACCTCTGTAAGGAGCCTCCTACTTTCTCCTTCTTCTCTCTCCTTTCTACAACATGGTCCCATTTCATTGTTTGGTCAGGAGACTTGGTGAAGATAGAGAATTGGGCTTCATCTTCCCTGACCAGGAAAGAAAGGAGGTTTTTAAATCCTACAACAGGATAAAGGGTGCTGAGTTTAGTATTTCACTGGACACCAAGGATATAGATACAGAAAAAATATTGATGAAGAAGCTTCCCCCTAACTCTGTCCCAGTTTAAACTGGAGAGAGAAAACTTTCTTAAACTTATAGAAAGCTCTCATGTTTAGCCAAACTCAGCTTCTCTGTGATCTCTTTCTGATGGTTCTAGTTTTTCCCTTTCTCCCAAGATAGCCATTCATATATTTTGAAGTTATCACTGATGTCCTTATTTTATGCAGGCTACACATCTATAATTTGTAACAATGAACCCCTTAAAGGAATCAATAACTTTTTAGGATGCTCCAGGTGGACTAACCAAACAGTTGAGAAAAGAAGTGGAAGAATGAGCAGAACAGAATAGCAGAGAGGAGAAAAGAAAATCAAAGAGAACCCAGGACTGAATTTTGGAAACCGATGCCAAGGTAATGGATGAAAAACATGTCAGGAAATGAGAAGGAGGTCAGGAGGTATGAGATAAATCAAGAGACTGTGATACAAATTAAACCAAAGAGCATGTTTCAATGAAGAGGATTTGATCAATTGTTTTAGCAAGTTTCAACAATCTGATTTTTTGAGAGCCATTTTGATGAAACTGATGGGGATGGAAGCCACATTGAAGTGAGTTATAAAATGGATACCGGGTGAGGAAGTGGAGACAATACGTATAACAGTCCTTGAGAAAATTTTGGGTGTGAAGGGAAGGCGAGAGAAAAATAGCTGCAAGGCTAGAAAGAGGCTTTTTAATTTTTATTTTTAAAGATGAAAGATACTGGAGAATGTTTGAAAGACAGGGCAGATCCAGTAAATAAGGAACTATGACTCAAAATTAAAAAACTAGAATGCACAATTGATAGTATAAATATAGGCTAGGAAGGCTAGGATTCGATGTAGAAGTGGAAAGTTTGACATTTTGTCATTTTAATGGGAGGAATCAAGGAAAGAATGGGAGAATGCAAGTAAATTTATAAGCTTTATTTTGGGGAAGTTGAAAATTTCACTGGGCACCTTCTCTTTGTGAGATAGTAGTTGATGTCACCTTCCGAGAGAAGAAGAGTTCAGGATTGAAAAAGAATGAAGAAGGTTTGAAAAATGTCTTGGCAAGAGGGGATGGTTGATCAGGAAAACTCTGTAGGATAGACAGGCAATACTGAGGGCCCACTTAAAGTTGATAACTATAAATTTAAAGTAAAAACAACTTTTCTCATTGTTTTAGGCTTATTCCAGGAGCACTGAGATGGTCAGGTGCACACTTTGGAAAATGAATAGTTATATTCAAATTGGACTGGGGTTTTAGCAAAGGACCGATTTAATCAATTTTACATTCTATTTTCTTCTAGTATACCATGAGCATGAGGAAATGATACAACAAAATTATCCATCTCAATTTATATTGATGTATGGTAGGAGGTGAGGACTGAATTAAAGGTTTCCCATCCCCCAATTGTCAACAATTATCTCCAATTATCTCCAAAATATCTATTAAAGAGACTTTTTATCTGTCATAGATTTGATGCATTCTAAATTATAGAGTAGATTATTGTAAAAACTAGGTGAGTTTTGGCAGATCTCCTTTATACTACTAACATTTTACTTTTCTTACACTGGTACCATGATGACCTAATTTGTTGCACATTTTTAATATTGTGAGGTTACTCCCTGTTATTCTTTTTTCAAATCTAGTTTTTACAGATTCATTTTTCTTCAAAGACAAAAAAGCATTATTTGTTAAGTCTCACCACTCTACCTTTAAAAAATTGACTTCGGTTTGCCTTATTTGGGAAGCATCTCTTATATGTAATCAGCTTCATAAAGAGTAAGTGAGAGGGCTATTTTTGAAGTTAATTAAAAAAATTACTTTTTGTATCTGCTCTTACAAATAGTCAAGAGAAGCCTTCTCAGCTCGATTAATTCCATGGCCTCACCCAGCAATGACTCTACTGCTCTAGTCTCTGAATTCTTCCTCATATGCCTTCCTAACTACCAGAGGTAGCAGCACTGGCTGTCTCTGCCCCTCAGCCTCTTTTTCTTCCTGGCCATGGGAATGCCACCCTCCTGGTCACTATCTGTCTGAGGACTCTCTGCATGAGCCCATGTGCTACCTGCCTCCTCTCTCTGCTCGACACGGTGCTCTTCCTCACCATCATCCCCAAGGTCCTGGCCATCTTCTAGTTTGACCTCAGGGCCATCAGCTTCTCTGCCTGCTTCCTCCAGATGTTCATCATGAACAGTTTCCTTCCCATGGAGTCCTGCACATTCATAATCATGGCCTATGACCACTATGTGGCCATCTGTCACTCACTACTATGCCTATTCATCATCACTGACTAATTTGTGGCCAGGGCTAGTGTCTTCATTATTACACAAAACGCCCTTTTCCCTGCATCCATTTCTATCCTCACTGCCTGGCTCTGTTATTCTGGAAAAAATGTCATTGAGAATTGCATCTGTGCCAACCTGTCTGTGTCCAAGCTTTCCTGTGAAATTTTATCCTTAACAGAATCTACTAGTTAGTAGCTGGTCGGACCTTACTGGGCTCAGATTTCATCCTTATATTTCTTTCCTACACATTTATTCTAACAACTGTTTTTAAATTAAAGGCCGAGGGGGCTGCATTCAAGGCCCTGAGCACGTGTGGCTCTCACTTCATTCTCATTCTGTTCTTCAGCACCATCTCGCTGGTTGCAGTGTCAACAAATGTGTCCAAGAAGAGGATCCCCATGGACATCCTGACCCTACTCTATGTCCTTCATCACCTCATACCTCCTGTCTTGAACTCTATTGTATATGAGGTTCAGACCAAAGAGATAAAACAAGGAATTCAGAAATTGCTGCATAGAGGCATGTGAATATGAAGAAAAGATTTATAACTCATTTTTCCCTTCCTCCTCCATGATTTTTACCTAGGCAACGAGTTAGAGAAATGCCTGTGAGTATTTGTAATAAGTAAACACTGAGGCTCACTTCATAACTGATACAGATACCTTTCTTTGTTCTCCTCTCCTAGTTTAGGTGGAGGTAGGCAAGTGTGAGAAACTCATATTTCTTGAGTAACAGTTTTGAGCCAGGCAATTGTATTTAAGTAATTTAATCTTCACAACATTCTTGAAGATATCATTGCTTCTGTTTTACATAGTAAAAAAAAAAAATGATACTTTTAAAAGAGGTAACTGCCAAAGATCACATATCTGGGAAGCGATGGAGATTGAAATCTAGTCTCTTTCTGCAGAATGGCCCTTCTGTACAATTGAAGCTGGAGACCAGGCTTCCACCATACTCTTCTTTGGCTTTAGTTTTGTCTTTTTGGTCATCCATAGGTATATTCTGCCTGTACCTACTTTCTTGAGAGCCAGAGTGTTCTCAGAGAAGGCAGGGCTGCAGGAAAAGAGTATTCATAATAATATAAAGCAATGCCATGTTTCTATTCTATCCTACATAATCTCATTACCTTCAAGGAGTCTTGCATATGAGGATACAGGTTGTAAGAGGGCATGCCAATGGAGTAGGAAACAGAGAAACTGACTAGAATAGTGGGTTGGCCACCTCCCTAAATGTTCGAGCTACACATGCAGTGAACTGGAAATCAAGTCTCATTTGATCTGTTGACTGCCCAAGAGCTCTAGTTAAAGGTTGGAAGACACGACATAGTATCAGGTTACTGAATAATAGTGGGTCAAGTCAGGAGAAAAGACATTGCACCCATTATTTTTAGAAAATGTAATGTAAGCAGTTGGTAAGTGGGTATTGGAGACTGGAAACCAAAAAAGAGGATGAAGTAACACAGAGTTGGTACCTGAAGAAAGAATCTTACAACTGAGAAAACGTTAGATCATTAGAACATAGAATGTTGGGGATGGGCCCTTTAACTGGGTTTCATAACTCTGAGGATGGATTCTGACTCTAATTGGTACTAGTGTCATGGGAGTTCAGAGGAGGTGCCTTTTGAGCTGGCTCTTAGATGTCTGAGGACTGGACTCTATCCTGCTGCTGTTGATACCACTGATGGAGTTCAGTGACACTGATTTGATCCAGGCAGCTCTAAAATTTGAACCCAAACCCAAACCAAACCCAAAACTCATTCAACTAACCAGTCAACCAACCAACCAAACAACCAACCAACCAACCATTCCTGGAGACAAGAATCAACTCCACTGCCAGCATGATGAGTCATTGCTAAAAAATACTGATGAGAGAGAAACAGACACAGAGACAGAAACAGAAACAGAGGAAGAAGCAAGTGTCCCTTCCACCGCTTTAACTTTCCAGTCTTTTTCTGTTGCTCTCTGTGGGTGCAAACTAAGAGGACCCAGCTGATAAAGAAGAGCCCCAGAGTCTGAAGGCCAGCATCACAAAGCAGAGTTTGGCTGAGAGGGTTTGGGGCTGAGAGATAAGAGTTAATGACTGCACAGCTCCTCTTTGTTCTGAGTCTGAAACCTATGACAACAGGAGGGACAGCTGTAACAGCATCTTGAAGTGCACAATGCCTCCTAGGGAACTGGAAACAGAATCTAGTCTTCTGGTACAGGCAGGCAAAGAGACATGATAGGGGCAGCTTTCATAACCAGGAAAGAATTTGGTATTAAGCTGGCAGCAAGAATAGAGATTGACTGCCCCACACTGGCAATTAGATAGAGTAACTACAACTCATTGCTGGTGTGAGCCCCAGGGGCAGAGTCTCCAAAGCCATTAAAATGATGCACATTTGCCTACAAGAAGAGGCTCTTAATATCCTCAGGCTTGGCTCTCATTTCCTCAAGCCAGAGCCACAGCTGTGACTCGGTATTTGTCATTTTTTTTTTTTTTAAAAGCAAATTTTCTAATAGAGCTTCTCTCCATCTCTTGGCTTCTAGAAGAGTTTTATTCACCACCATCTTCCTACTGTCCCTCAAAGGATAGAATTGCCAACTTCAACACTGATTGCCTAAAACGATACTAATAATCTTGTCCTCTTTATGTATTACTAATAATGATAGCAATAATAATAAAATGAAAAGCTCAAATGTTTTGAGCACTTGTGAAATAATAGTTTGTGCATGATAATCTTTAATTTTTATAAGAGCTTTCTGTGGGTGATTATAAAATGAGTTTTACAAAAATCTAGCAGAAAGGATATAATTCATATAAATTATCTATAATTTATATATAATTATATATAGAAATTATATATAATTATATATATATAATTCATATGGTCTGGTGATATTTTCAAACATTTGGTCCATTCTTTTGGTCTCTCTAGGAGCGCTTTCTCTACCTCATCTATGCCTTTACCCAGGGTGCAAACCCAGAAGGCACTCAAAAAGGAGTATTTTTAGCTGGTCGAAATTAAGATTTAATTCCTGGACCAGGCTTCTCTAGGTTAACGTAAATAGCCAACATAATTATGAGAAGCTTGGCTCAAACTGAGTGTACTCAGGAAAAGAAACTACCAACTTGTAGTAGAGATTTGTCAAGAATGTAGGGACCAACACCTCCGTTGTCATTCTTCATAGTGACTAGCACAATTATGGCATGTTGTGAGGCTCAGTAAACATTCCCTTACTTATGATACCGGAGTGGCTAAGTAAAGAGTTAACAGATAGTATCTACAATGGCTCTCTAGTTCCATAGTATTAGAGCCCTAAATAAAAGGAAAGGACAAACCATATACTTGAGGTTAGACCTCAGCTCTGATTCTGACAAGAGAGGGTAAGAGGACCATAGTTTCTCAGACGATTGTCAAGCCCAGTGTAGGTGGTTCAAGAAACTAAACACAATGGTCCTAAGACAGGTTTTGTGGTAATGCCACATCCAGTTAAAGGTAATGGGGGAGCAGCGTTACTCAAAGAGCCAGATCTTAAAGGGCAAACACAACTCTGTTATAAAGTTCCCGTAACATTAAAAAATGAGCTTAGTAGAAATCTTTGAACCTTGTCTTGAGTGGATAGAATGAATGATCGTAAACTAAAGGCATTTTAAATTGGTTGGATATGAAAGGCACAAATGTACAGTTATAAGATAAATAAGTCCTGAAGAATGTAATGTAAAATGTCATGACTACAGCTGACACTGCTATATGGTCTATTTGAAAGTTCAGTAAATTTTGAAAGTTCTTATCACAAGGAAAAAAAAAATATATATATATTTGTATTTGTATGAGATGTTAGATATTAACTAATTGTGGTAATCATTTCACAATAAGTATAAGTCAAGTCATTATGCTGTATACTTTAAACGTATACAGTACTATATCTCAATTACATCTCAAAACTGAGAGAAAAGAAATGATGGGGTACAGATGTTTTGTCAGTTCAACTAAGAAACTGTGTGGAATCATTTTGCTGATATAGACTGACTATGATCCAATTTTAATGGAAGAAGAGTGTAGTAAGAACATGAGAAAGAGGAAGGGAGTGGCTTACCAATAGTCACTCACCTCATTAGCTGGTTTGCAGGTTAGTTCCATTTGCATGAGTAATGTGTAATAAACACAGAGCCTTTTGAAAGAATGTCTGAAACCAGTGTACACTGTTATTCAGGAACAGAGCAGATTTTAATCAAGACCCATTGGCAAGAAAGAGCAACAAGTCACCTGGAATTAAATATCTGGAGGATAAAGGGAGTCTATGGCGACCATTGCTCAAAACAAAGACCTAAGTACTCCTAAGTGAATGAAACTGCATTTTCCACATATAAAATAGAATTTGGGAGCCTCTCAGTATGCACTTAGGGAATCTCCAGTGGTACTTCTGAATCTAGCTCTTGTATAAGCAAAGGGAGAGAAGTGTAGGAGGTTTTAGGGGCTCAATCTGGGAGAGATTCACATCATTTTCTCTATCATTCCACTGGCCAGACTCCTCACACAGATCCAGATGCCCATAAGAGAGGCTGGGTCACTGAATATTCATTTCTTAAGACAAACGATCTGAGAGACTCTTGCATGTAAAATATATGTAACTGCTTCTCAAATCAGACTACCCAAATTTTCATCTATTTCCTGTATGTAGCACAAAGTTCAAGATCTCCAGGAGTATATGGTCTTCTCCATCAAGTTCCAGATGTGATTCCTCTTGGGCCAGTCATTTCCTCCTCCCACTACTTATTGAATGGTAGAGCAGAAACTGGGGACCAGCAATAAAGATTCCCAGGTAGAAGTGAAGCATGAATTCATTTAGGAGTAATTTGTCAATGGTAATGCTAAAATACTTTGGGGGCAGGCATGGCAACATTTTCACCTTCTGTCAGTTCAGTAAGCTCTCTGACTACATACAGACAATGTTCTCTGGGAGAAATTGTCCTGGCCATTGTTTTCTATGTCTCCTTGTTCTGCCTTTTGGAGGTTGTACCTTCTTAAGTCTCCAAACTGACATTAAGCGAATGAGGCTCTGGAGCACATGACTTCTTTTGCAGATACTGCATTTGATGTCTGCCTCCTGTTGATAATATTAGGATCAATAATTATCTTAAGTCTTAATCAAAAATTTTCTTTAAAAGCCAAGCTCATGTTTTGATTGTTGA
>NW_011889452.1:500835-503835 GCF_000151845.1 Pteropus vampyrus
TCAATCATTCAGGGATCTAGAGTTCTCTGCTGTGTGGTTCCACTATTTTCTAAGGCTTTATGTCTTCCAGCAGATTGTCTGCAACTGGCCAAAAGTGGAGAAAGAAAGATACTGTAGAGACATGAAGGAGGTTGTTAAGATTATGCCTGGAAGAGGTGAATGCCATTTCCTTGGCCAGATTTAGTCTTATAACCCACATAATTTCAGGTGAGCCTGGAAAATTTAAATTTGTCTGTGTGTCTAGGAGGAAGAAGAATTCTGTTTGCTAAACTTAGCCTTGTCTCTGTCACTTACATACATTGATTGTCAACTGAAATCTAAGCTGCGGAATGGAAAGGATAAGAAGTGAAAGGATAACTATGGAAGATTTTGTGGCTTTCCTGATCTTTCTGACACACAGTCAGCCCTTGAGCCTGGTCTGCTTTTCATTTGCTTCTTCCAGATACCTTATTACCTCATAGGTTTTATTTTAGACTCATAAGAGAGAGGCAGAAGGGTCTTTTTATATCCCTTCCATCTTTCCCAGGCCCCCACCCCATCATCTGTGGTAGAAAAAAGAGAAGGCCACTGTGTGGAGCATTGGTAACCTGCATCTCAGGAGTAGAAATTCAATGGATGGGGTGCAGGGATTTGAATCCCTCCCCAGAACCAGTCCCTAGCTCAAGACTGTCCAAACATATTCCTGAAACTTGCCTTGACTTTCTGCTGTGATGTCGTCAGAGCCCAGTATTTGATTCAAATAAGCAATACAGATTGTCTCAGATTTGAGTGTATGCAGAATTTGTGAACTGTCAGGAGATACTGTTGTTAGGACATGTTTTGGAGAGGGGAATAGATAAGTGATATTCTAGGGAAGAACAAACTTTGGTAGATTTTCTCAACAGACTCACTGAATTTATTGCATTCACTTGAATGTTTATAATAAAATTAAGAACTGTGTTCTGTTCAATAAAAGGGCTGAGAGTTTCCTTAGACTTATGCTTGCTTACTCCTGTGCAAGTAAATATGATTTGTCTGTAGACTGAGCCAAAAGAGAGATATTAATGGGTCCAGGTGTTCTGCCTTCTCACAGCTGAAGTGAGAGCAGTTTCTTTGACTTCCAAGGTATGCTGTTGACCTAAGTCTGAGTAACTCTGTACACTGCATTTATCTAGCCAATTAACATGTCAGCAAGAACTTATTTCTGAGATTATAACATTTCCTTTCTCCATTGTGGGGTAAATGTGGCTTCGCTTAATATCATAACTTCATTTTCTTTTTGCACCATCATCTTTTTATCTTAACCAAATGGATTGCATATTTCACCAAAATAATAAAAATGTTGTAATGACCACTACGTCTCATTCTTCCTGGTCTCCACAGAATGACAAACGGATCAATATATCTAAATCCTCTTGAGAAAGAGCCTCCTGATATTCATTTTTAGCATAAAGAGACTTGAATTTTAAGTTTAGAAGTCAGGTTTCATATCCTGGCTGCGCTATTGCCTGCTGTATGAATTGGGAAGACAATTTAAACTCTCTATATTTCAGTTTAATTGCCTCACAAACAATGATAAGAGCAATTATTTCAGTTTGATTTTTTGATTCTATTATGTATATAATATCATTAAGTACAATCACTCAATATCTTTGTTATTTTTACTTCCTTATCCACTGTCTTTTTTTTCTCTCCCACCCTTCTTTCTTACCACCTTCCTTTTTAACCTTTTTTTACCACTACTTTTTTCTCTATCCCACCTATGTTCTTCCTCTTTCATTCTCTCTTTCTATTCTTTTTAAAAGAAGCTATAGTAAGTTATTCTGTTCTAGACTGTGACACCAGAACTTTATCTTTTTAGAATCTCTTTCTTCGAAATGGGTCACCATTAACTCATACCTTCAGGATCAATTGATTGCTTTAGATAAATCTCAATATATCTGTCAGGTAGATAAAATACAGCTAACCAGCTTAAATACCTGTCCAGCTGGATTCAGAGAGAGAGAGAGAGAATAATTATGTGAACAGAGCTAACAGGGTTTTAGAGTACAAACATTTGTTATTTAGGGACATTTTCTTATGCTTCACACTGAAAGTTTATTCCAAACCACTGCATGGGTAAATGAGTCCTGTCCTCCCTGTAAAAAGCAGTTCTGACTTCCATTTCATGGCAGAACATAACACGAAAAATCTTTTTGCTGTTAATAACAAAGTAAAATATAATAAACGTCATTTCAAATGCATATGTTTAAAAGGAATGAGAGATGAAAATAACATTGAACTATGGCTGTAATGGGAACATTTATCAGTTTCTACAACAAAAAGTTTGCATTTTAAGTAATCATGCAAATAGAGAACTCAAGAACCTGGATACCCACAAGAGGAGGAAATAGAATTTAGAAACACACATCCCCATAGTGCCATGAATATGTGAAAGGTTATAACTTCTGTGAAGGGACAAACAAAGCACACACACACACACACACACACACCACACACATGCATGCATATGCACATGTGTACATGCACACACACATTTTGTCTTGAACTAGATTTTAGAGAGAATAAAACAAATTTCACTTAAGTAGGTTTGATATGGAATTTATACCATGCAGCTTGGGATATCCCAAGTGGAGCAATTAATATAAAGTGTCCTTAGGGTAAACTTAAGAGATCTCACAGAAATAGCTTTATTGATTATAATCTCACAGTCCAAAATGACAAAAGATGAACAGAATCAGCAGAAGTAGATATAAGAACTTTGAATAATAAAATTATTGGACATGTTATAACAACTGTGTTTAAAATGGTTAAAGAAACAAAAGATGAATCCAAAAACATGACAAAAGAGCATTAACCTATCAGAAAACCAATAACTTCAGAAAAATATAAGAAGTTTAGTGTCTGATGAAAGATTAACATATTTCAAAAGATTGGCAAAGCTGAGTTGAGAATTGGTAAAATGGAGCTAAAGTTGAAAAGTTTAATCTGAAAGCAGTACAATTTGAAAGAGACCCGAAT
>NW_011889452.1:503885-506658 GCF_000151845.1 Pteropus vampyrus
CTCTTGAGAAAGAGCCTCCTGATATTCATTTTTAGCATAAAGAGACTTGAATTTTAAGTTTAGAAGTCAGGTTTCATATCCTGGCTGCGCTATTGCCTGCTGTATGAATTGGGAAGACAATTTAAACTCTCTATATTTCAGTTTAATTGCCTCACAAACAATGATAAGAGCAATTATTTCAGTTTGATTTTTTGATTCTATTATGTATATAATATCATTAAGTACAATCACTCAATATCTTTGTTATTTTTACTTCCTTATCCACTGTCTTTTTTTTCTCTCCCACCCTTCTTTCTTACCACCTTCCTTTTTAACCTTTTTTTACCACTACTTTTTTCTCTATCCCACCTATGTTCTTCCTCTTTCATTCTCTCTTTCTATTCTTTTTAAAAGAAGCTATAGTAAGTTATTCTGTTCTAGACTGTGACACCAGAACTTTATCTTTTTAGAATCTCTTTCTTCGAAATGGGTCACCATTAACTCATACCTTCAGGATCAATTGATTGCTTTAGATAAATCTCAATATATCTGTCAGGTAGATAAAATACAGCTAACCAGCTTAAATACCTGTCCAGCTGGATTCAGAGAGAGAGAGAGAGAATAATTATGTGAACAGAGCTAACAGGGTTTTAGAGTACAAACATTTGTTATTTAGGGACATTTTCTTATGCTTCACACTGAAAGTTTATTCCAAACCACTGCATGGGTAAATGAGTCCTGTCCTCCCTGTAAAAAGCAGTTCTGACTTCCATTTCATGGCAGAACATAACACGAAAAATCTTTTTGCTGTTAATAACAAAGTAAAATATAATAAACGTCATTTCAAATGCATATGTTTAAAAGGAATGAGAGATGAAAATAACATTGAACTATGGCTGTAATGGGAACATTTATCAGTTTCTACAACAAAAAGTTTGCATTTTAAGTAATCATGCAAATAGAGAACTCAAGAACCTGGATACCCACAAGAGGAGGAAATAGAATTTAGAAACACACATCCCCATAGTGCCATGAATATGTGAAAGGTTATAACTTCTGTGAAGGGACAAACAAAGCACACACACACACACACACACACACCACACACATGCATGCATATGCACATGTGTACATGCACACACACATTTTGTCTTGAACTAGATTTTAGAGAGAATAAAACAAATTTCACTTAAGTAGGTTTGATATGGAATTTATACCATGCAGCTTGGGATATCCCAAGTGGAGCAATTAATATAAAGTGTCCTTAGGGTAAACTTAAGAGATCTCACAGAAATAGCTTTATTGATTATAATTTCACAGTCCAAAATGACAAAAGATGAACAGAATCAGCAGAAGTAGATATAAGAACTTTGAATAATAAAATTATTGGACATGTTATAACAACTGTGTTTAAAATGGTTAAAGAAACAAAAGATGAATCCAAAAACATGACAAAAGAGCATTAACCTATCAGAAAACCAATAACTTCAGAAAAATATAAGAAGTTTAGTGTCTGATGAAAGATTAACATATTTCAAAAGATTGGCAAAGCTGAGTTGAGAATTGGTAAAATGGAGCTAAAGTTG
This sequence comes from Pteropus vampyrus, assembly GCF_000151845.1. Taxonomy (NCBI): domain Eukaryota; kingdom Metazoa; phylum Chordata; class Mammalia; order Chiroptera; family Pteropodidae; genus Pteropus; species Pteropus vampyrus. The sequence continues at coordinate 505,451 of NW_011889452.1, forward strand.
AAAAGTTTAATCTGAAAGCAGTACAATTTGAAAGAGACCCGAATATGAAATAGAGGTGAAAAGACAAAAATAATTGAGAAGAAAGCCCAGTATATACCAGATTGGATTTATACAAAACAATATAGAAAATAATGGGGAGGAGCAATATTCAAAGAGATAGTGCCTGAATTATATTCAGACTCAAGAAGCTTAATTAATCATAAGTAGAATAATTTTAAAAAATGTATACATATTTGCTAACATTCTAAAACCCCAAAGACAAAAAGTTCCAGTAGAACCAGAGAGGTGATACATTGCCTACAAAGAAACAGCCATTTTATTGACAGTGTATTCTGAACAGCAATGATAAACATCAGGAAGACATAGAAATACACATATGTGACATTAAATTATACACATAACATGTATACATAATGTATAACATTATACATTATTCAATTTGTATTGTAATGTATAAAAATACATGTCAATACTAAAACATTTGCCCAGGTTAAATGTCACTAAAAAAGCTGCTTAAATTAATAAAATAGAAATATACTTTAAAAAGCACTGAAGAGTTAAGAATAAAAAGTCAAAACTAGGATAAGGTAAAAACTGAGATAAACCTGAGATTTAATGCTACTTCTGCTCTGAGGACTTTTGCTAATCTTGAAGAAATGAATAAATAATGGAGCAAAAATTTGGCAATTTCAGGCACTAGGAGACAAAAATCAAGCCTAGAACCCACCAAGAATAGAGTCTGATAATCATCCTCTCACACATACATTTTAAACTGGAACCTTGGGATATGTATTAAGGTGTGGTTAAAATGAAGTTCTTCAATCTTTTTGTTAACAGGTAGCTCTCACCTTGATGACATCCACAAAGACACAATTTCTGAATAAAGTTGCCTTCAGAGGTACCTGGAGCTTAGAATTTCAATATATCTTCTGGGACACTATAAAAATACAGGGTAACAATATTGTGTCAACTATAATTAAAAATTAACTTTAAAAAACTGGTTGTCTATGTCCCTCAATCTTTTTCTATCTATACTCAGGAAAACCATGACCTGTGGCATGTTCCAGTACTACCAGGTCTACTCCATCATCATTTCGGAAGGGAGAATCTAAGAAAATCTAGACATATTGGGGAATGTGTGGCCAAAACGTTGTGTCAGAGAAGAGAAAAAGGCAGGTATTAGAAAGGCTAAGATAACACCAATGTGG
>NW_011889452.1:507457-509299 GCF_000151845.1 Pteropus vampyrus
GATACTTCAAAATTCTAAGGGACTAAATTTAAAATGTTCTGATCAAAAAATGATAATCATGTGATATGATAGGAATGATAGCTAAAGTTATGGTGACAATCATACTATAACATATAAATGTATCATGTCAACATGTTGCACACCTTGAATTTATACAATATTATATCTCAATTATAATATCAATTATATCTCAATTCTTATAAAAGGAAAGGAGTTTCAATACAGTCCTCAAGTTCCGCTAGCCTCTTCCGAGCATCATGTGGCACCAGGAATAAAACTAGACTTACCCTGCAGCCACTTACCCTAATAAAGAGACCAATATTAAAAAAAGAAGGCAGAAAAATATCCTCTACATAACGGAAATTCAGACTCTGGAGTGTAGCCATAAATAAATGGAAAAAATAAATTCTAGAGCCTTTATCTCTGAGAATGTTCCACATATTTTTGCTTAAAATGCAACAAGTTTTCTTTGATATTCGTAATCTGAACTGTTTCTCTATTAAGGAATCTAAAAACCCCCAAATGTAGAGTGCCTACTCCTGCATACATGCACGTGTGTGTGTGTGTGTGTGTGTGTGTGTGTGTGTGTGTGTGTGTGTGTGTGTGTGTGTGTGTAAACTCGGACTGCTAGGGTTAGAAAGGAGACAGCTGAAGTCTCAATTTTATAATGTGAAACTATCAAAGATAGTTTTCTGCCTTTCATTAGTGGAGAATATGTACAAGGTAAGTGGAGATGTGATTCCTCTATGTACCAGCATTCATTTGTCAATTTGAATATAATTTTGAATAAAACTGGTCACGAACCCTCAAGAAGACCATGAGTAAAAAGGGAGATAAAATTCCAAAGATGAAATTTGAAAATTGTATTGCAAGTTCAATGTTAGAAGTATGCATAGAATATATACAATTTTTTTTTTTTTGGTGACATTAGTTAACAAAATCCAGTAAGTTTCAGGTGTATAATTTCACAGTAAGACATATATATATTTGTTAATAATGTCACCAAAAAAATTAATTAAAATGGAAAAAAAAAGAAGAATGTACAGAATGTTATAGGTGTATAGATGGGTCAAAAAAATTCCACGGAAGAAGGTAGGCTAATGCTAAGACTCAGAATAATTCTTCAGCTAATGAAAGAAATAAATTTTATTCAGTATGGAGTAAAGAGAAAGGACAAAGTGAAAATAAAAACACAGTGACCAGTCAGGACATAAAAAAGGAATCTGTCATCTTCTCAGTGATCTTATCCAGAAGTTCAGTAGATTGATGGCCAGACTCTTAATTGTCTGGTGTCTTGGTCACTCTTGGGGCTTCATACAGCAGATACTTATTTAAAAAATATGGCTCTATCCCAAGAAAATCTCATTTATTTCTTATCCCACTTATTTCTGTGGATTTTCTAGAAGTGCTTGAAAAATGGTGCTTTCCTGTTCTCTGAGAGAATATTATTTCCATTCTGTAAACATTTATCGACCAATAGCTAATTATTAACATATATCATGTATTATGACCTATTATTTCAACATATATCATGTATCTTTGAATCTCTGCTGGATTCAGAAATAAGACTGGGTCCCAGCCTTTCATTTGATCTCCTAACTCTTAAGTGTTATATGAAATTATATCCAGCTATCCAGTAGTCATGTCCTCAGTGTGTCATCTTCTTACTCTACTCTGTTCCATCTGCCTCCACCACATGCTAAATACCCATGTTTTCATTTCCTGGAACTGATGAGCATAAAGAAGAAGACATAAAGTACACTCTCTCATTCTTGCTTAATCTTGCAGTTTGTGGCCATCCTGCCTTCCCTTTCCCAGATGTTTTAACGCCCTATACCTAGG
>NW_011889452.1:509584-511273 GCF_000151845.1 Pteropus vampyrus
AAAATCTTCTTTAAGTCCAAGGTCCTTGAGTTTCGTTCCTATGTTTTCTTCTATGCATTTTATTGTTTGAGGTCTTATATTCAGGTTCTGAATCCATTTTGAGTTAATTTTGATGTGTGGTGATAGACAACAGTCTAGTGTCATTCTTTTGCAGGCGGCTTTCCAATTTTCCCAGCACCATTTATTGAAGAGGCTTTCCTTTCTCCACTGTATGTTTTTGAATTTATTGTCAAAAATTCTTTGCCCATATAAATATGGGTTTACTTCTGGACTCTCGATTCTGTTCCACTGGTCCATGTGTCTGTTTTGCTGCCAATACCATGCTGTTTTAATTACTGTCGCTTTGTAGGATAATTTGAAATCAGGCAGAGTGATACCACCAGCCTCATTCTTTTTTCTCAGAATGGCTTTGGCAATTCAGGGTCTTTTGCGTTTCCATACAAATCTGATGATTTTTTTCTATTTCTTCAAACAATGACAATGGGATTTTAATGGGGATTAAAATAAATCTGTATAATGCTTTAGGTAATATGGTCATTTTAACTATGTTAATTCGTCCAATCCCAGAACATGGAATATCTTTCCATTTCTTTGTGTCTTCTTCAATTTCTTTTAATAGGGTTTATAGAGTTCATTATGTAGGTGCTTCACATGTTTCATTAGATTTATTCCTAGGTATTTTATTCTTTTGTTGCAATTGCAAAAGGAATTATTTTTTTCCCCTTCTTTTTCTGACACTTTGTTGTTAGAGTATAGGAACACTATCGATTTTTGAACGTTGATTTTGTATCTAGAGACTTTACTGTATTTGCTATTGTTTCTAGTAGTGTTCTTGTGGAGTCTTTAGGGTTTTCTATATAAAGAATCATGTCATCCGCAAATAATGACAGTTTGAATTCTTCATTTCCTATTGGGATGCCTTTTATATCTTTCTCTTGCCTAATTGCACTTGCCAGGACCTCCAAAGTTATATTGAATAGCAGTGGCGATAGAAGACAGACTTACCTTGTTCAGTCTCAGCAGTGTTTGCTCAGATTCCCCTGGGGCTCCGCGGTGTTTGGTATCGAAGGGTATGGGGGGAGGGGCCCTCTGGGTTGGGGGTTGGGGACTGTGGCTTAGCCTCAGTTTTGCAACTGCAGCTGGTAAAAATTAACTGTTGTTTCTGAAGTATGAAATAAGCCATAGGAACCAGAAGCAGAGAAAGCTTAAAATGCAATTTACTTAAAAATGCAAATAATTTCTCACATTCATTGTCCAGAATGGTATTAATATCCACTCCATCACTGTCTTAAAACTACATCTTACCCTGAATTCCAGTATTGAATTAAGCCAGTCCAATCTATAACCTCAAATTTTTTAGCCATCTTTTTTTACCCATCATAATATTATTTGCCATATTTTTTAACAGAAATGTATAAATGTATTTGGTTTCCCCCTCTCAAGTCTCACCCCTTTATATCAACAAAGACTAGGTCACCAGTTGGTTCTATATTGTCAGAAAAAGTTTTACTCTCCATACTAGGCTTTTTTGTTGTTACTGTATATGACAAAAACCCAACAAAAACTGGCTTAAATTTTAAAGAAAAAAATTCAGGGAGCAGGTATAACTTTTGTCATAGCTATGTTTTAAGTTAAAATCTTGTCACCAGAATCTATTCTTTCTTCTCAAAATTCTATGTTCTACCTGCT
>NW_011889452.1:513199-514816 GCF_000151845.1 Pteropus vampyrus
CTATGAAAACTAATAAAAGAGTTTAGGAATATGAAGGATACTAGATCAATATTAAAATTTTATTGTATTTTTGATTATTAGGCATGAATAACCCAATATTAAATTACAACAGAATCAAAAACTAAGTTTATTAAAAAATAAACTTAAAAAAATAAGTAAAAGACTTCTGTACTAAAAACTAAAAAATATTGCTGTTAGAATGTAAAGACTATCTAAATAAATGAAGAAATCTTTTACTGCTAAGATGACAATACTCTTCATATTATTCTTTAAGTCCCCTATAATGCCTATTGAAATCCCAGTAGGCTTTTAATAGGAATTAACAAGATATCCAAAAATTTTCATAGAAAGTTTAGTGGAACTGGGACAGTACTTCTCAGCTGTGGCTCTACTGGCATACTGGCCCAGGTAATTCTTTGCCATGGAGTTGGCCCTGTGCATTGTAGCCAGATTGGCAACATCTCTGGCTTCTACCCACTAGATGACAGTAGAATTCTCTAAATGTTCCCAGAAAGGGGGTGAGGTGGGGTGAGATGCTTAAAAGGTCTCCACAAGAACAACTGACTTAGAAAAGAATTGTTTTGAAATAGGTTTGAATAGAATCGTTTCAAATTTTTTCCAAACAATTTCAAAAAAGAAAAACGAATTTGGAAGATTACCCTACCCAATTTCAAAGTGTTCTATGAAGGCACAGAAATCAAAAGCTTAGAGTATCAGTGCAAGAATAAACATAGACTTGTGTAACAGGTTGATAATCCAGAAATATATCCTTACATTTAGAGCAAATCGATTTTTGACACAGGTGCCAAAATAATTCAGTGGAGGAAGGGAGAGTCTTTTCAACAAACGTAGTATTGAATTTATTCATGGTTTAACAACAATAAATTTACTAAAAGTGAATTGTACATTTAAAATGGGTCGATTTTGTATGTAATTGATACCTCAGGAAATAAGAGGTTTTTTTTTTTTTTAAGATAGAAGTAAAGATCCAGCAGATGGAAATTGATTATTCCAGTGCTGGAACCAAAGTTCAGAAATTCTTGTTCAGTTAGCAAAGGAGAATGGCAAGAAGTCAAGCAGAGAAACTCTGAAATTTTCTCAATTTCCCATTTTATTTCATAGCTTAAGATCACAGTCATTCTGTTAATTTCATGAAAAAAAATTTTCATTCTAGGTACAACCCCTCCATCAAGTTTCTATAGATTTTATCCTACATCCTTTCCTAGCCAACACACATACACACAGAAGCACACACATATACTCATACATGCTCATCCCTTACTTCAGTATTATAAAGTCTGGCATTACCTTTACCACTCCTCAACAAAACAACAACACACTCAAAAATGAACAGATTTGAGTTGTTTGACTAAGCTTTATGAAAAGATGCATTTCAAATGCTAGAGCACAGATAATGGGAGACTATTAAGAATCTTCTTTCTAAATTTTTGCATAGTCTTTTATAAAATAATAATAGAAACTTCTCTTGCCATTTGTACATAGAAATATTTCCATGACTCTTAAATGAATGACAGAGAAGGGGCACTGAAGGACCAAAGAAACCTTTTAATGAGGAAGAAAGTGCAGGGACCCAGAACGGAAGGAATCCTAGTCTCT
>NW_011889453.1:0-537 GCF_000151845.1 Pteropus vampyrus
AGGCAGGGCACAAAGGGCACCAAGTTGCCATGACGTTTTCGTCACAGCTCTTTCTATTACACCACAAACACACACGTGTACACAACACACACACACACAACACACACACCAATACAACACACACACTCACAAACACACAATACAATGAACGCAAACGCAACACACACCAACACACACAAACACGACACACTCACCCGCACCCTCGGACTGGCCATCGGGCAGGATGAACAGCCGTGACTCCCAGCTGCCAGTGCCGTGCATTCTGGAATATTTCTGGCTTCTCCTTCCAGGGCTGGCTTATCGGCTCCAGGGAGCCCATAGCGGAGGGCACAGTACACCGCCTTGGCAGCGGATGAACACAGAGAGAACATTTCTTATATTTTTTGGCAAAATGTGTTTAAAAGCTCAGCTCAAGAACTGCTCTGGAGAGAGCAGCCGACGACAGCGAGACAAGGAAACAGGAAGTAGGTGGGGACAGCCGGGGCCAAGCCTTCCTGAGTCAGAAAGTTTGTTGCTGGCACTTTATCTGCAGCCCTG
>NW_011889453.1:3927-6866 GCF_000151845.1 Pteropus vampyrus
AGGCACATACACCAAAAAATACAAAATGTGCAAAATAACCTGAAAAGAAAAACTCTCTATCGTAAAAATGTCAGTCAATTTTTCCCAGGCGTGCCGAAGGATTTAATTCAAGTCAATCTTTTTTTAAAAAGTCCCTGTCATTTTCTTTTTTTATACTGGAGAGGGAACTTGGTTCTAAAGTATAGATAAATGTGAACGCACCCGTAAGTATAGCCAGCTTCTAGAAGGACCAAAATAATCTCATACGATCGTCACTAAGAAATGTCCCCAACCTCTACCTTCCGTGACCCACGTGGTGCTAAGCCAAGACCCCTCCTCCCCAAGTGCCCCCAGCTTCCCACTCAACTCAGGCATGAGGATTAGCCCGAGTACATTCAGTGTGTCAGCGCCTAAATTCTCCAGAAGGCAGGTTCTGAGATGCAGATACGCGAGCCTGACACGTAGAAACGCTCTTGGAATCCAAACCTGTGGGAGACTGAAGGGAACAGGACCGGCAGGAGACACTGGGCTCTGGAGAGTCACCCTACAGGAGCTCCAGCTGAGGTGACCCCGTAGAGCCGTCCCCAAGTGGAGCAAGAGGTCAGGCCTTTATACCTTTACATCCACCCATCGTAAGACGGGAGCTGCCCTGGGAATGGGGGATGATCTTGGAGGAGGGGGACCCCTTCCACTGACAGCGGTCATGAGAGGATGGCTTAGGTCGAGGGGAGGGAGTCAGCTGCACGCCAGCCGGGAGCTGTCAGCCAGTGACGTTCCCATTCCCTGGGGGACTGGGGGCTTCGGTCCCGAAGCGGTGGTAGGTGGATCTACATGGCATATTGTAACACATCCTATACGAAGTGACATTTAGGCTGTTTCACAAGACCTTCCAGAACCCTCTCATAACCCAAAGTAGTGGCTGCGACTTTGGCAGTTCCGGTGGCACAGCAGGTGCATTGGAAGAAAAGGTTTCATCTACGCAAAACTGAAGCACCCATCAAATTACCGGGAAATGTTTTTTATTTTTCCCTATTTAAATGCAAAATGCCGTCTTTATGGGCTCTACTTAATCAGTTTCCTGTTGGCAGACCCAGAGGATTTAGAGAGAGAGTAAATATACTTTTCTGAAAACAAAGATTTGCAAAAGTACCAGTGCAGGCAGCTTCCTTGCAGACCTTGAGGTTTCGCCACTTCTGCAAGAGAAGGTGAGAAGGGCTGAGAAGAGCTGCGGGTGGGGGCGGGGGCGGGGGCAGGGGGGGGGGGGTGGGGTGGAGATGAGCGTGACAGGGGGGGTGGGGTGGAGATGAGCGTGACAGACCACACGGAGCAGAGTAGGGAGTCTGCGTGGAAACGCAGGGTTGTAGGAGGCTGACGTTTATTAGCGTCACTTTTACAGAACAGACCTTTTCCTGATGGTCACGAAAGTTTTAATTGTATATGAATTCTTCATGATATGACGTTAGGTGTAAAAATCAGAATCTAAAATCATTGGTGCACTACCATCTGAAAAACACAACATAAAAAGAAGGAAATGAGTGCGTATTAAACGGCTTCTAATTGGGGATGGCGGAGCTACACGGTCGACCCCCCTTATCCACAGGGGATCCCTGAAACCACGAATAGCACCAAGCCCTGTGCACACAATGTTTTTCCCTCTATGTCGATATGTTTTCACTTGAAGGAATCGGTTTGCAGCTTCTCTTTGGCGCATCCGAACTGCCAGCATCGCTATGCTCGCACTGCGGGGCCGTTATTAAGTCAAATAAGACTGACTCGAACGCGAGCATGTGATACGACAGTCGATCCGGTCATGGAGATGGCTGCTAAGTGACCAATAGGTGGGGAGCGTCTCCGGCGGGACAAAGGGAGGGTTCGTGTCTATTCCAACCACTTCCCATCCCACCCCAGATGCTTTGGAAGCACATGCTAGAGAACCTACCATTTCATCTGTAAATAGTTTAGTACGTGTCACCAAAAGTAAAGATTATTTGTAAAGAACATAACTACCATACCTAAGGTACTATAAATCTTTAATTTTATCAAACATCCTGTCATCATTGTTTAGATTTCATGGATCATCTCATAATTTATTTACAGTTTATTTTGGTTGAATCGGGTTACCAAAAAAAAAAAAAAAAAAGGTCCGATAAGATGATCGCAGGTCATGTTATGTATTCCTGCCCCAAACTTTGAATCAGGAATTTCTCCAAACGTCTCTTTGTTTGTTTGTTTGTTTGTTGGCAGAAAATGGTACCGAAGACTACAATTGGGGCATGTCTCATAAGCCCACCATAGGCCGTCTCCATTGTTGGGACACTGGTTTTCAACCAGAGTGTTCATTTTTTGTTCTTTCTTAGAATTTCCATTTCTCTGCTCGCCTCGCCCATCCATCCTTGCATGCTGTCGTTCAATTCACCCATTAGAGCCTTTGGCATATTAATTAAAGTTGTTTTAAATTATCCTGGTCCGAGAATTCCAAAGTCCCCACCATGTCTGGTTCTGACACTTGCTCTGTCTTCTTCAAAGCATGTTTTTTGCCCTTTAGGATGCCTGGTAGCTGGACATGATGTACCGGGTGAAAGGAACCATTGTAAATAAAACTTTCGTAACGAGGCAATGGGATATGGAGAAGGAGGCATTCCCTGCCTCCAAGATTAGGTGTGGGTTTGGGTAAACCTGTGCCTCTGCACTGGGCGCCCCACCAGTGTTTCATGGGTGTTTTTCCACCCCTTTAGGGGGACGGGGTAGCTAGAGTGGACTGGAGTTGGGTATTTCGCTTCTATATGGAAGGCTTAGAGCTGACTGTAGCTGGTTATTTCTCTCTCTCGAGGTCAGTTAGGCGCTGATGAACCCCCAGCAGGTTAGGCTCTGGTTAACGTAGAACAGAGTGCTCTGGCACAGCAGTCACAAACCTTTGTGGCACGAGGGACCGGTGCTCCTATGAGAATCTAACGCCTGAT
>NW_011889453.1:6916-10012 GCF_000151845.1 Pteropus vampyrus
GTGCTCCTATGAGAATCTAACGCCTGATAGTCCGAGGTGGAGCTCAGGTGGCGATGCCAGCGCCGGGGAGCGGCTGCAAATACAGACGAAGCTTCACTCATTGCCTCATGCTCATTTCCTGCTGTATGGCCCGGTTCCTAACAGGCCATGGACCGGACCGGTACCTGTCTGCGGCCCGGGTGTTGGGGACCCCCGCTCTGGCACATGTCCAAATGCTTCTTTTTCTCCTCCTCCTGCTAGAAGCACCAGGGTATTTCTTTCTTGATACTTACTGACATAATCTGGTGGAGCTCCTATAAGTAAAACTCACAAAAGCGTGGTATGGCTGGGTCCCCTTGAGTTTTGAACGTTCTGGGTTGTTCGCTCTGAGCCTCCAGCAATTTCGTTATCGGTCAGGTTTTCATACCTCGCACTGGTTTGCCCCGCAGTCTGCTCTGCTGACTCCCTCTATTTGTCCGTCTGTCTCCCTATCTTCGGGGTGGCATTTTGCCCTGTGTCCTCCCAGGGACCTCTTAGGGACCCAAGAAGAGTTGTTGAGTTTTCAGTCTGTTCGGCTTTTTACTCATTAGGATGGAGCAGGGATTTCCAAGCTCCTTACCTGCAGAAACCGGAAGTCAGATTTCTCCATTTTATTCCGTACTGCATCTGTTATTCTGAGTTGAATTCAGGGATGTTTTCCTTACCGTCGGGTTTGAGAGAATTGGCCTGTTTTCTTTACGATTAACTCATCCATTTGGCATATTTCTTGGGTTGGGGTGGGGAATGAACGCAATTTTACGTTCTTCCAAATGATTGTCCAGTTACAGTGATTCGTAACTGCTCGTCGTGACAGCCATGTTTTCCTCACTGATGCAGATGTTGCTTTGTTATCTACTGAAGTTCCCTAGGCAATCGAATGTTTGTCTAGATTTTCTGTTTTCTTCCATTGGTCTTTCCATTCCTGTGATCATCCCGTAAGGGGCTTTACGATACTATTGACTATGTGGCCTCCTCCCCTCTTGTGATTTTTTCCCATTCTCATTTCCGTCATTATTTTTTCTCCTATTTGCATTGACTCGTTCCTCAAATACCATGGGAAAGCGAGGTGGAGATATTATGGTTTTAGTGAGAAAGTATTTCCCCACGAAGCGAGTTGCTCGCTTCGGGGCTGAATTGATAGCGGGATAGATGAGAAAGTGTGTATCGATTCATAGCTTATGGAATGTTTGTAACATGAACGGCTATTGGTGGGTTATGTTTATATTTTTCTTCTTCTCGACCCTCCCCCTGCCCCCAACTCTGGTTTCCTAGACTAAATGCCATTTGGTCACGAGGCATCATTTTAAAAAGATATTGTTGAATTCTGCTTTGCCAATATTTTATCAGGAGTTCGTATTGATATTTGTAAGTGAGATTCATCTCTAGTTTTTTTGTTTTTTGCTTTTTGTTTTTTGGTTTTTGGTTTTTGGCCTTTTTGGGTGCAATCTCTGTCACCTCAAAGTTACATTCACTTCTTAGAAAAAAAATTCCAGTTTACCTCCTTTCCCTATATTCCGGGAGAATCTAAGTAGCTTTGGGATTCTCCGATCACTGAGGTTTCAAAGAATGTTCCTGTGAAGCCATCTGGGACTGATACTGCTCTGTGGGGAGCTCCTTGACTATTCCCTCTATAATTTCTTCCACGGTCTTCGGCCTATTTCAATTTTTATGTCTCCACTGGGATCACTATTGATAGACGATATTTACCTACAATAGAGACGTATAATTTAGGATTAAGACATGGTGAGCAGATCCATTTCCTCATCCAATCCATGCAGAACGATCTTCGAAAATACTGAGCCAGACGACTGTTGAACTTCCTTCCGACACTTCATGTTATAAATCATAAGAGACCCATTATTGTTTCTAGGTATGAAAGTATTTCTAAGATAACGACATCCAGTCTACCTTCCCTTTTCTGTGCAGCTTGAGGAAGTAAGACTAGCTGGTCTGTGTGGCGGATACCGGTTTAAACACAGTTTTCGCATCTCTCAGCGCATGGTGGGTTGGCTGCAGACATGCGATACGGCCGTGCACCTTCCTCCATGCAGTCGTGGACTTCTTTCTATATGTGTCCAGACTGTTGATTCTGAATGAGCATTCTTTTATAGGAAAGGAGGCTCACTGCTTCCACCGGGATTCCTCAGAAGTCGTCTACAAGTTTAGAAACGACAGAAGCAAAACCAACGTAGCGCCCACGTAGTGATTAGTGAAGGTTTCTTGTGCACACACCAACGAGATGGTTTGCAAACTGAGGGCTCAAACCAAAGTACGGAGCGAGGCTCAAGGGGGCACTGGGATAAAGTAGCTCACGCGGCAAGAAAACAGTGACCCTTTAGTCTTCATAGTGATGGGTTATCGCGTTAGAATTTTCCCGAACAATAGGAAATTGGTTAGAAGTTACCTCATATCCATTTCGGGGAAGAGCGTTTTTGATGCCTAAAGGCATTAGCAAGAAATGGCCCAGATCAAATCCATGTCAAAGATAAGATTAAACTTCATTTGTGTCACTGAACTGGTTTGTCCACTCAGCTAGTTTTCAAGGCTGGTCTGGAAAGCACAGTTCAATTCTAACAACATAATATGGGCAATGTTCATGTAAATATTTGCACGTCCTCAGGACGAAGAGCAGAAAACCGTTGCGTTGGTCAAGGCCATCTTTGGGGAGTCGGCCATGAAGCACGTGATGGTCTCGTTCACTCACAAAGATGGTCTGGAGGGTCAGAGGCTGAGTGACTTCACAGACGGTGCGGACGTGGACCTGAAAAACATCCTGGCAGAGTGCGGGGACCACTACTGCGCCTTCTCTAACCACGGGGAGCCAGGCACGGCTGAGAAGGATGCTCAAGTGCACGAGCTGGTGGGGCTGATAGACAAGATGGTGCAGGGAAATGAAGGGACTCACTTTTCTGACGCCGTCTACAAGGACACCGAGGAAAGGCTAAACGATCGGGCGGAGCAATTGAAGAAAATCAGAAGAGGAAATTTGAAGAGAGGAGCGTGATCAGCCGAGCCAGAAGATTGTACAGGAGAAAGGAAAAACTTCAATCGCTAAAGCCGCAATATGAGTTAAAACTA
>NW_011889453.1:10798-12468 GCF_000151845.1 Pteropus vampyrus
GGCTTGACCTGAGAATGAATTCTGTTTTTCAGAAATTCTCTGGTAATTGGGGTAAATGGACAAGCAATAAGAAGTAGACATAAAGAGACTGATTCTCTTTCAGAATTCCTAATCCGAGGTCTATGCTTCTGGAAGAGTTCCAGATAAACTGTGAGAAATGGGAAAAGTATAAAATCGGCACCTTAGCTCAAAGGGAGCAAATCTGACGGATAGTAATAATTTCACAAAAACAAGAGCTTGTTAAAATGAAGTCATCATTGAACATGGATGCATAGTGTCTGGTGGGCTCTGAAAACATGAGTCTCATTTACAACAGGTCATATTTATAGAAAAAGTTAAAAGGATCAAATGTTTAATGGACATAATTTGGGAAAGAGCAAGAAGTTATTTCTTCTCATGGGAATAACAATTCCATCGCTTCCTTCGATACCTGAAATTTCAGAGTTTCTATTTATCTATTCATCTGTATTTGTTAGACGTTCTATCTTTTCGTCATTTTAATATTTTTATGATCCATGCATCTGTACTTTCGAATTCATTGGCGTAACTTATTCATAGAATTCTCTTTAAAATTTGAAATGTCTTCCTTTTTAAACGTATAGTGTTTCTATTATGTTCACTATCGTCTTTTATTTTGATCAGTCTTCACAGGGCTCTGTCATCCCAAAGACTCAACTTTGGTTTTTAAGTTTTGCTTTACTCCTTTGTGCTCTCTTATTCACATGTTTTTAGTTTCTGTTCCGATCAGGGACATGGGCCCCACATTCTAACTCTATCCTATGAAGCGACAGGGAGGACAAAAGGTGAAGGAGGTGAGACAGAAAATGACAGTGGCAGAAACAGGAGGGGGTGCGGCCGTGCTCCCACGCATAAATCAACCAGCGCGTCCTTCTCATAATCTGAGACGGTTCTGGGAAAACGTCTGACACCGATTGCACACCACGGAATTCCTGAGGACGTGCCAATATTTACATGAACATTGCCCCTATTATGTTGTTAGAATTGAACTGTGCTTTCCAGACCAGCCTTGAAAACTGGCTGAGTGGACAAACCAGTTCAGTGACACAAATGAAGCTTAATCTTATCTGTGACACGGATTTGATCTGGGCCATTTCTTGCTAATGCCTTTAGGCATCAGAAACGCTGTTCCCCGAAATGGATATGAGGTAACTTCTAACCAATTTCCTATCGTTCGGGAAAATTCTAACGCGATAACCCATCACTGTGAAAACTAAAAGGTCACTGTCTTCTCGCCGCGTGAGCTACTTTATCCCAGTGCCCCCTTGAGCCTCGTTCCATGCTTTGATCTGAGCCCTCAGTTTGCAAACCATCTCGTTGGTGTGTGCACAGGAAACCTTCACTAATCACTATGTGGGCGCTACGTTGGTTTTGCTTCTGTTGTTTTAAACTTTTAGACGACATCTAATAAAGGGGCGCTGGCTTTGGGGCGTACTGGAGAATGCGTGTAGAGGCGAGGTGTGACCTCGTAAAGGGGCAGAAGAGGAGAGAGTAGAAGACGTTTCCAGACCTTCTACTCCGCTACCTGATAAGAGACATGGCACACGGCTTGGGGTCCTGAAAGTCACATTCCAGTCTCTGGCCCCATGCTCATCCTCTGTGTCACGTCAGGCAAGTCACTCATCTTTCCGAATCTTAGTTCGGCTCATTAA
>NW_011889453.1:13363-14316 GCF_000151845.1 Pteropus vampyrus
CGCGTGAGCTACTTTATCCCAGTGCCCCCTTGAGCCTCGTTCCATGCTTTGATCTGAGCCCTCAGTTTGCAAACCATCTCGTTGGTGTGTGCACAAGAAACCTTCACTAATCACTACGTGGGCGCTACGTTGGTTTTGCTTCTGTTGTTTCTGAACTTTTAGACGACATCTAATAAAGGGGCGCTGGCTTTGGGGCGTACTGGAGAACGCGTGTAGAGGCGAGGTGTGACCTCGTAAAGGGGCAGAAGAGGAGAGAGTAGAAGACGTTTCCAGACCTTCTACTCCGCTACCTAAGAGACGTTTCCAGACCTTCAACTCCGCTACCTAAGATAAGAGACACGGCACACGGCTTGGGGTCCTGAAAGTCACATTCCAGTCTCTGGCCCCATGCTCATCCTCTGTGTCACGTCAGGCAAGTCACTCATCTTTCCGAATCTTAGTTCGGCTCATTAAAAAACGGAGATCATGATCCCTTCTTCCCGGTGTTGCTGTAAGTATTAAAGAAGAAGAAGATGTGACACGGTTATGTCTTCTTAGCCGGAAGTAATTCCATGAGCGGTAGATGTGTCTGTTCCACTCACGTTCCCCATTTCCTCTCTCCCGTCGCGTGATGCCGACTTCACCTGGGAGCCGTCATTCATTCTTGCTCTCTTCCCACCTGTCTCTTGGGCTGCATCTCAAACGCACCGAATCGGAAACCCTAAGAGTGGAGCTCAGTCCTGTGGGTTTAACAAACCCTCCGAGCGAGTCTGAGACACAGTAGAGTTTGAGAACCTCTGGGCGTTGTCTGTACGAGATCTTTCACCTCCGATTAAAGCAGCTGATGGGGACAGACAAAGCACATCTGAAATGTAAAGGTTTTAGGTGAAGAAGTCGGCATAGGGCCCTATGACCTAAGATGGAGTAAGAAACGAAATGGAGCTGTGCTTGAGGCGATCTTCGGAAAACAGCCT
>NW_011889453.1:17541-20505 GCF_000151845.1 Pteropus vampyrus
CACGAGACCATTTAATTATATGAATTAAAATTAAATTTAAAATTTATATTCTCCATCACACTGGCCACATTTCACAGGCTCAATAGTCACTTCTGGTTAGAGGCTGCCACGTTGGAGAAGGCAGGTTCTGAATATTTCCATCATGACAGAACATTCTATTGAATATTACTGCTTTATAAATAAAGTTTTCACACAGGACAATTGCCAAATACATCTTAATTTGACCTCAAGATGTCAGCCATCTTTTTTTTTTGGCCTTGACTCATTTCCTAGCATGGCCTTGAACCATGAGAACACAATGGCTTGTTATAAATTCCACAGGGTAATGTAAAATGCGCTCCTTCCCTCAGCCATGACCCTTTCCTTGCTCACGTCTGTCTGACTCTCACTTAAGGCCATAGTCCCATCACTTACTAGAGGAGATAGGACACCGAGAAACTGTGCCCCGTAATGGCCACGGGCCAGTGTTCAGAAGGGACAGGAGTGGAGAGACTGGGCCAAGGAAAAATTTTATCAAGGACTATGCCGGGACTTCTCTTCGAATGGCCCAAGGATGAATCAGGAGAAGTAATATTTGTGTCTCCAAACCTAGAGGAATGATACAAAAACAGAAGGACCTTGTCCTCCAGCTGCTGGGGGTGCCACCAGCTGTCAGCCCTTCAGAAATTGGCTTTTGCTGAGGCGAGATGCTCGCCTGTACGTGAGGTCAGGTGTCCTGCGCAGGGGAGGTGTCCAGCCAACGAAGGGCTGATGGGACCGAAGCCCCGCCCACTCTGAAAGTCCAACCAAACTTTAGCTCTACCCGTAGCGTGGGCATTTGTCGTGACTACGCCTCAGTCTAATGCCCTCTGCCTAATCCCGTGTTCTCTCCTTCCCCCTCAAGTGTCCATCATAAGGAGCTACCTGCCCGCTCACCTCCCCTCATCTCAACCAGCTGCATTCCTTGGAACCCAGCCTGTTAAATCTTCACACATACCTGTCACCTATATTGGGAAACATGCTAAGATAATTCACAATATTAATAGGTGAAAAGAAAAAAATCATGGAATTATTTTGATTAACATTAAAAGACATTTTAAAACCACTTCCACCTCGATAAAAACTTTTAATGAGATAGGGCTAAACAAAGTGTACTTACTCTTATTTGAAAGTAAACTAATTCATTAAATACCGAAAACCAGCATCGGTATTAATGATATCAGATGCTCTAAAATTAAAATGAAAAATAAAAGCACAGCATTGGGTCGTTTTTGTAAACGCAACAACCAATGCAATTATGCACGAAAAAGCGAAAAAGGGTATATTTTTGTAAAAACAGGAGGCTAAAATGTCATTACTTCCAACCGAGTCTCTGATCAACATAGAAACTGCAGATAATCAAAAGGCACAGTATGGCTTCTCTCAGGTCCTTCTGTTTCCTCCTCCCTCTGCACAGTCCCCTATCAGAGGTGTCCCCTTGTTCCCGGAGAGTGGGGGTCCCCTCCCAGCGCATCGTACAGGTTCTCGATGTCTCAAAGAATTGAGCGAGACAGCTAAATACAGCAGAAGAGAAAAGCTTTCTTAGAAGGGAAAGCACACTTCCCGAGGTGGAAGCGAGCCTGAGCAAGAGAAGCCTGGCTCAAAGACCTGGTGACAAAGCCTTTGGGGCTTTTGTCCCTACTCGCTGTGGGCGCTTACTTTTCTT
The DNA here is from genome assembly GCF_000151845.1 of Pteropus vampyrus. Taxonomy (NCBI): domain Eukaryota; kingdom Metazoa; phylum Chordata; class Mammalia; order Chiroptera; family Pteropodidae; genus Pteropus; species Pteropus vampyrus. The sequence continues at coordinate 19,226 of NW_011889453.1, forward strand.
AGAGGAGTGAGCTTCCTTGATTGACAACTAAGATTGCCAGGACGCAGTGATTCATCACTTGCTTTCTGTGCATGTTCGTTCCCAGAATTCAATCTCTTATATTGAAATTAATGAACTTCTGGACATGTGCATGATGGCATAATGAGGCTCAGGTAAACTGGGGTCTTTCTTGCGCAGATGCGAGGGACTGGCTGAAACTAGTACCCAATTCTCTGCTCGATTGTTTCTTTCTGTGAGTTACTTTCAGCCCAAAAATGCCTTCTGGCTTGCTGAATTGTGGATGGGTTAGGGAGCACTCTTTCTAGGGTAGGATGACCTCAGTGTCTTTGCAGCAGACCCAGAAACCCCGTAACTAACTTTCCTGCCTAGCTCTTTTCTAAGAGCCATGAACCCCTTTATTATTAGTAGTACGACTGTTGAGGGACAGGAGGTCTCTTCTGTATCTGCTGCCTGCTGAGAAGGGTCATTGTCCCTGCCTATTGGGGTTTCATGGAGCTCTTCCCCTCTCTGCCTCAGTCAGGGCGGGGTCTTGGGTTTCCTGCTGATGTGCCGCCTCAGTCCCTAGACAAGGAAAGAGAGATATGAACTTGTTATTTAAATCATATATCTATTAATTTCTATTACTGATTTGCCTATCAAGCAAGTAGAAGGAAACAGCCTTGGTTAATACATTTCTTAAAGAGAAAAAAAGACCTTTGGCCTAAAGTCCCCTCCCCTCTCAGACTCTAAGGATCCTATCTGGTCTACCACCTTCTGCTAACGATGGGCCCCCGATGACCCTTATCAATCCGAGTCACCAGTTTCGGGGCAATTATCAGGTTTCTGGGCCCCGATGACCCTTATCAATCTGAGTCACCAGTTTCGGGGCAATTATCAGGTTTCTGGGCCCCGATGACCCTTATCAATCTGAGTCACCAGTTTCGGGGCAATTATCAGGTTTCTGGGCCCCGATGACCCTTATCAATCTGAGTCACCAGTTTCAGGGCAATTATCAGGTTTTGAGGGAGAGGGACATTTTCCTAAAGAAAGGAGGGAAGAAAACTGAACTAGGTTTACTAAAAAGATGAAGAACTCTTCAAGGGAAGTCCCTTTCCATTTCCTGCTAAAAGATTAAGAATCGTACCAGGATGTCCCCAAAGCCCTGACTCATGTGCTCTCACCACCCCCAAGGGCATTTGCCTTTAGGACACTCCCAGCCCATTTAGGCACACCGTTGACTGTGAGGACACAGCCTGGGTGGGGGAAGGAACCGAATCCTCCAGCTTCCCCAGCTTCCCTGG
>NW_011889453.1:21765-23024 GCF_000151845.1 Pteropus vampyrus
GCACAGCTATTTTGCCTATTTTATATTAAAAGCCTGCTATGCTCTCTAAGCCAAGTGTAAGCTACCAGCTGTTTCTTCATTAGGGAGACTCATGTCACACTGGTCATTCCTGCATTTCCCAAATCCAGCCATTTCACTGGTGGTCACCACCACACCTCTGCCCAGCCAAGGTCAGACGGGCCATCTCTGGCCTTGGAACAGAGTCAGGTGACTTAATCACCTGGAGGTGGGGCCCACAGTCTTGGCTACACATCTGTGATGCTCAGAAAATTTATCTTCCGGAGGGCCGGAACGGAGCGATTCAGGCAAGCCTTGCACGATGAGATGTGTTTCTAAATCCATCTCGTCCTCCCCCCGCCCCGCCAGGTATGTTTTTCTAGGATCCAACGTGGCGATACACTGCACTCCTAGAGAAATCTAGATGTTTTAAAACCCATAATTCGTTTATTTTATTCGATAATGGGGTTAGCTTCTATTTCGTAAATGCAACCTATTGTAGAAGAAAGTATCTTTTCCTGTAACTTGGGAATAACTCCTTATCCTTGAAAATATTCCATCGGCGTGATGAGTGTAGCAGTAACACAGTAAACTTGCCCTTAACAGGACCACATACGAAGAACCGACACGCCAGGGGATCAGAGCTGAGGATCATCCTGGTGGGAAGAACGGGAACCGGCAGAAGTGCCACCGGGAACAGCATCCTTGGGAAGCAGGCGTTTGTGTCACAGCTGCGGCCCCAGACCCTCACTAAGACGTGCAGTGAGAGTCGGGGACGCTGGGGAGACAGAGAGCTGGTCGTTATTGACACGCCGGACATGTTTTCTGGGAGAGACCCCTCTGATGCCCTATACCAAGAGGTGCAGAGGTGCTACCTGCTCTCAGCCCCGGGACCCCACGTGCTGCTCCTGGTGACGCAAATGGGCCGATTCACCACGCAGGACCAGCAGGCTACGCAGAGGATCAAAGAGATCTTCGGAGAGGATGCCATGAGACACACGATTGTCCTCTTCAGCCACAAGGAAGACCTCGCAGGAGGCTCCTTGACGGATTACATCCATGAGACGGAGAACGAAGCCCTAAGCAAGCTGGTGGCAGCGTGTGGGGGGCGAGCGTGTGCCTTCAATAACCGTGCCGAAGGGACTGACCGGGGCGACCAAGTGAAGGAGCTAATGGACTTGATCGAGGGCCTGGTGATGGAGAAGAGAGGCGACCACTATACCAACGGGCTGTACAGTCTCGTCACGGGGTCCGGAAGTGGA
>NW_011889453.1:23074-24567 GCF_000151845.1 Pteropus vampyrus
CTGAGGGATCAGAGGAAAGGTTAAAGGATTTCAAAGGGAGTCTGATAAAGTTCATGGAAGTTCAGAGACGCGGCACCACCACGGCCAAAGAAAATGGCCTAAAAAGAGCCCTGATGAAAATACTAGTGTGTATTTTATTTTGTATTAGGTTCTTTGTCAAATGGTTAATTCTGTTATTTTGTGTATGGCTCAGGATATGCAATTTCTTTTACTGCTTACTCTGTAGTATGTGCAGTTTGTTCTGTAGCTTACTGTTAATTATACTCAAAAAGTTAATGATAATTTCTGGCAAGGCCATTGGTCTCAAATACGACTCCTAAATTATAGTTATGGATCAGTAACCATTTATTCACCTTCAGGCAGTGAGCGAATTACAGAGCCTCCTTAAAACACGCAGTGCCTGACGCCAGCATTTGAAACTCTGCAAAATGTTTAAATCCTAACATCGCTCAATGTATTAAGGAACCGGATTATTTTAAAAGTTACTGTTTGTTTTGAAATCTAATACCAAAACCTTTTGAAAGCTGTAAACATAAAATTCCTCCCATTTGCAAATGCCTAAAGCCAGTTTTATATTCCCGGAGACTCCTTTTATTCTTCAGAATACTACTATTTCTACTGAATAGAATGACGATAATGTCTACTGAATAGAATAAAATAATAATAATAAGTAAATTGTGAAGTTATTGGGATAACATGTCTTTAATTTTATTCCATGGTTTTATTCTCAGGAGATGGTGAGACACGTGGCTCATTTCAGTGATGAAACCAGCCATGCCCACTAACCACACATGGGCACACTCACACATCAGTAGTCTGTTTCATGTACATCAAATTTGCTTCACATCAAAAGAGGCTCAGTCAGATTTTACCCTGACCCCAATCACACCGAGCGTTGAAACACAGTTGACTCTTCGGACAAGATGGTGGACTGTGCAGTCGGAAACATCAATCACCCCGTCAAATGCAATTAAAAGCTGAATTTATTAAAATAAACCGAATTTTTATGATTGATGAGCTCACCAGAAAACAAGGAAAGCTGTTGGCCGATAGACAAATGCCGGTGTCAACCCCAAGATGGAGAAACTCAGCCTTGGGTTGTCGGTCAAGTTGAAGAGCCGATTGTGAGAGGTCCGTACTGAGTTAGCCCTTCCCAGGGAACTGATATTACAAGCTCATTTTTTAACCAAATATATAAGGCTGTTCTGATTTTTTATTTCTTCTTATGCTCATTTTGTTAAGCTGTGGTTTTCAAGGATTTTTTTTCCCACTACATTAAAGTCGTTGCACTTACTTGCGCAAACGTGTAAAATCTTTTTTATCATGCCTTTTAATATGGACAGGAAATATAGTCAACGTTCCTCTTTGAATTTTGATATCAGTGATTTATGATGATTTCTTTTCGGTTGATCAGCCTGGCCAGAGGTTTATCGATTTTATTAAACTTTGCAAAAAACGAACATTTATTTTCTCTATTTTCTCTTTTCCACCTT
>NW_011889453.1:25332-26773 GCF_000151845.1 Pteropus vampyrus
TTTTTACGTCTCCAGAGTTAAAAAAATTCACAATATATTATTATTATTTTGCTACCATCGATTTCATTTTTAGGGAACGAAGAAGAATCCAAATAGCAGTTTTTTCCTATTTCCCACATATTTGAAATTTCCAGAAACCTTTTATCCTGTCGATCCACGTTTTTATGTGGTACCATCTCCTTTCAGCGTGAAGAATTTCTTTCCCATTTCTTGTAGTACAAACTTAGCGAGTTAAAATCTCTCCGGTTTTCATGATCTTAAAATGCCTCTTCTTAATCTTCATTTCTGAAGGGTAGTTTTGCTGAATCAAGAAGTTAGGCTGATCTTTTCTTTTTTCCATCAGCAGTTTAAACACATTCCAGGGTTTTCTGGCTTATTCTGTCTCTGAGACGAAAGTGGTTGTCGTTCTTAAACTGTTCCCCTGTATGGAATGTGTCTTTTTCCCACCTCTGGTTGATTTAAAATTTTCCTCTTTTTCTTTGGTTGTTCAGTAGTTCGACTATGAAGTGCCTGGGTTTGTTTTTCTTTGTACTTTTTAATTAAGGTGGACTAAGATTTTCGGATTTATGAGTTGAAGTTTTTCATCAAAATAATAATATCGTCACGTTTTCTTTCTATCCAGGTCAGTCTTTTCTTGTTCTCCTTGGATTCTAATTATGTTACACTGCTTGCTACTATCCAACCAATCACTGGTGCCATGTTCAGTCTCAACAATTTCTCTTAACCTGTCTACAAGAGCCTTCCTTCAATGTCTAGTATACTGGTAGGTCCATCCAATTATATTGGTTTTAATTCAAATATTTTATTTTCTAGTAGCAGAATCAGTTCTTTTAGAGTTTATATTTCTCTCCCGAAATTTTTCAACTCTTGACTCATTATACTTGTTTTTCTATAAATTTTAACACATTTACAATAGCTATTTTAAAGTCTTTAACTGATAATACCAATGAATGAGTCATCTGTGGTTCTACTTCTACTAACTGCTTAATCTTTTGACTATGAGTAATATTTTCTTAATTCTTCATATATCATGTAAATTTGCATTGTATTCCAGACAATAAAACAAAAGTCTGAAATATATGTTTCAAACCCTGGTTTGCTTTATTTCCTGGAGAGGGCAAGTTTATTTAACTGTCTGCTGAACAGAGTGATCGCATCATAGGCTCCTACATTTGAGTTGAAATAGGAATGAGCCACCACTCTAACATGATGGGCACATCAGCTCTCTGACAACTCCAGGCTGCCCCGTGCACTCGCCAAGCAAATTCTTGTGGCCAGATAAACCCTCAGACAGAGAGTTGCAAGTGGTTGAAGTGAGGCACCCACCCCAGGCATGCCTAGGAACAGTGGATAGCCAGGAGTTATGAAGAGGCACAGAAAGCATATTCATGAAAGGTACATGTTGGGTATCAAAGACTTCATCAAAGCTGATCTTCGTGGC
>NW_011889453.1:26823-27602 GCF_000151845.1 Pteropus vampyrus
CAGGAGTTATGAAGAGGCACAGAAAGCATATTCATGAAAGGTACATGTTGGGTATCAAAGACTTCATCAAAGCTGATCTTCGTGGCTTAGAGCAGCGTGAGGCTAGGCACCTCACTCTTAAGGAAGCACCCACTATTGGGGTCGTTCATCTTCAGGATTGGCACTTCAGCGACCCTAGGAGTGTGCCTCCTTAAATTTTGTGGCCTGGACACCATGCTTGGCTCCCACTAGTCCTGGTCCTGCTGATCTAGTGGGAGAATGAGAGACTCCCCGAAATGCTGAATGGAAGCAGCGGGAGTGTCAGTCATCCCCAAAAAAGATGGGAAATGGTGGAAGTTGAGTCTCTTTCGTACCTGAAAAAATGGGCTGGCAAGAAAGAAACAAAAACAAAGGTACCAGGCAGTAAATCAGGGCTCAGGAGAGCCTCCCTCTCCCGTGTGGAGACAGTCAACTCCGGGGCGTTTAATGAGCCAGGAAAGGTCCCATCGCTGGGGAGTGACCTGCCCAGGTCTAGGGCCAGTCCTGTGCACCACACGACTGGCTCTTTCGCTGATCTCACTCTTTTGCTGACCCTCTGGAGAAAAGACAGATTAACTAGAACTGGCGATACCAACACAAGCACCAGACTAATTTGAAAACTGTGGAAAGGCAGTCATACTCGACACGCTAGCTAGCCCTCAAGTCCTTCAATAGCCGGGATGCCTTCCTTTCTTAGAAATGATGAGACTCTGCTTCCAGATGCTTCTGACAGACTGGACCTCAGAGTGGATCCGGCCACA
>NW_011889453.1:28026-29204 GCF_000151845.1 Pteropus vampyrus
GGGCCCGCCCCTTCCTGAGCACTAAGGTCCCAGAAGTAGGGACACTTCCCTGTGTCCCTGTGTGCTGGGAGGAACAGCCTGCCGCACGCACAACCAAAGAGGTAGCAGTAGGTCAGGGGCTTCTCTGAGCCAGCGTCACAGCCCGTCTGTCACCCGCTCTGCAGGAAAGGTGAGCTCAGGCATGGGGAGGGAGCCGGCCGGGGAAGCGGAGCTACGAGGAGCCTGAAGGAATGTCATTCTGAGCGTGTCTACTGCCTGAGCCCCTGGTGGCGCTCTTCCTGGCCTCAGCGGTCAAGATCACGCTCCAGGTTTTTAAACATGTTCTGAGTTTTGAATAGAGTAGGTTCTGAAAAAGCTTTTTTGAGCACCTTCTTTAGCCTGGAGGGCATACGGTCTCATTTACAAGCAAAATCTGTCTCCTTCCACAATCCCTCAGTACAGTAAGAGAAGCGTGTGCCAGAACCACTTCCAGGATCAAAGTACAAGGCATTCGACATTCCCCAAGTCGCACATTCAGCAAAGGCAAAAGATACTTCTGTAACCAGTAAGTATTGTAGCCTCAGAGCCAGTGACAGTCTGCATAGATTCAGGACCCTGTTTCTCCCTCCTCACCGTTCTCGGAGGTGGGGAGGCGCAGGCAATCTGAGGTTAGCCAATCAGTCTTCAATCCCTCTCCCTGCATGAGCCCTTACACATCTGCTCCCTAATTCAAGCTTCTCCCACCCCAGGTTCGAGGACACCCCAATTTCCTCAGCTGTACAATTCAAGAGTTGAAATAAATACCTGATTTCCAAACTCTGATTTGTGGACTGGTTGCATCAGAAACATTTGAATCATGAATCAGAATTTCTGAGGATAATCAAAAAATGTACATTTTTAAAAAGCACTTGGATAATTCTGAAAAGCAGCTAGTTTGGGAGGCAACGAACTAGATGGACTTTGAAGCAACAGAGTATTAAAAATACAGGATTCTACATGTTTTACAGATCTCAATAATTAAGAGCCACTTGTCACGCTTCAGCTGGGGCTACCCTCCCTCTTAAAAACTACTTAAAATCATTTCAACCCCCACTCCAACACGGTGTCACCTGTGGTAAGCAGGCGGACGACAGGGAGAGGGAGAATTGGAAACGAACAGAAAGGTGCAGCACAGACGGGACTCAGAGCGTGGGAGAGGC
>NW_011889453.1:32697-33054 GCF_000151845.1 Pteropus vampyrus
CGCTGCTGGGGGCCGCGTTTCTGCTCTACCTGCTGGTCACCATTTTCCTGTCCCGGACCAGGACGGATGGTGCAGTTACTGAAGAGGCAGGTAACCTGGTAACAAAGAATCCTGGAGCTGAAGTGCAAACTCCAACTTCGTTCCGTGAGAAACCGGTGGCTTCAGACACAGTGGTTTTAGTGTTTATTTGCGTTTGTTTTTTTTTCTTTTGTTTTTTTTTCCCTCTTTTTTTATTTTGTCGCATTTTAAAATACTATTATCATTTTTTAATTTTTTTATTTTGTATTTTTATTTTTTTATCAGTATATTTTTTATCTTCCCCCTTTCCCTCTGATAACCACTAACCATGATAACCAT
>NW_011889453.1:34384-39100 GCF_000151845.1 Pteropus vampyrus
TATTTTTATTTTTTTATCAGTATATTTTTTATCTTCCCCCTTTCCCTCTGATAACCACTAACCATGATAACCATGTCCCTGAGTCTCTGTTTGTTTGTCCTGTTCATTTGTCGCTTGTAGGTTTATATTCCACGTATAAGTGATATCATGTGATTTTCGACCTGTCTGGCTTATTTCGCTTCGTATGATTATCTCAAGGTCCACCCATGTTGTCGCAAATGGCAGTATCTCATCTCTTCTTCTGGCTGAGTAATATTCCATTGTATTTATGTACCACAGCTTCTTTAGCCAGTCATCTAGCATAGGACACTTTGGTTGCTTCCATGTCCTGACCACCGTGAATAATGCTGCTATGAACATCACTGTGCAAATATCTTTTCAGATATGAGTTTTCAAGTCTTTGGGGTAAATACCCAGTAGAGGGATTGCTGGATCATATGGTAGATCGATTCTCAGTTTTTTGAGGAACCTCCATACTGTTTTCCATAGTGGCTGTACCTATTTGCAGTCCCACCAGCAGAGTCTGGAGTTCCTTTTCCCCCGCATCTTCTCCAACATTTGATATTAATTCAGACACAGAGTTTTAATAGTACAAGAACACTGTATCAACTTTGCAAAGGTTCCAAGTTCACGTTTTAAATTTCACTTTTGACTATAGGTACACTGTTTTAATATAAATTCGTGTAATTTTAAAACATCCTTTAAACGATTTCGTAGTCTCGATGTAACTTTTCTCTCTTGAAAAATAGTGAAATGGCTGATAGTTTTCATAGGAAAAGGACTTACGGAAAAGGAAAAAAAAAACATTTTTATTTTGAGCATTTTAAAAGTGTAGAGACTGTCTTGTCTTAGTCCATTAGGGCTGCTAAAAACAAAAAGTGCCATAGACTAGGTGGCTTATAAAGAATAGAAATGTATTTTTCACAGTGCCAGCGTAGCCACATCTGGTGAGGGCCCTTTTGGATTTGCAGACTGGCAACTTCCGCTGTGTCCTCACATGGTGGAAAGGCCCAGACAGCTCTCTGGGGCCCCCGTGTCCACCCCTGCTGCCTTTGACGAGGGCACCATCCCAATCATGAGCGATCTACTCTCATGACCTGTCACCCCCCCAGCGGCGCTGTCTCTCGATAGCGCCCTCTCGTGCGGTAGGTTTTCATCATACAAGCATCGCAGGGGCGCATACATCAGACCGCGGTAGACACTGACCCTCCTTAACACTCTCTAGTTCTCGTTCCCAGGTGGATCTCGCCCTTTGTGATCCTCGTAGGTTTTTATTATCATCAGAGAAAGAGATGGCAGGTCACACACGTTCGCTAGCTTCTGACACGTCAGTTTATTTACTAGTGCAGTAATTTACTACCAAACAGACGAAGGTGAGATCGAAAGTAACGGTTTCCAATTTTCTATCACGTATTACGATTCACGTCTTTCCAAGATGAAGCAGGATTTGGGGGAATTCACATGTAATGTGTTCAATGTGGTTTTCTGTCTGGGGTTGTAAGAAGCAAAAAAAAAAAACAAAAAACAAAAACAAAAAAACAAAAAACAAAGAAAAACTTCAGAGCACCGAGGTCAGGCGGGTATGACTATACCATTGGGTTTTGTAGAGGATGGGCTAGCGCACGAAAGTTCTCGAATGCCACACCATTGGAAAATCAGAAGTCATCCTTAGGTTGTGTAAGGGAAAAAAAAAAAAAAAAAAGCCTTTCCGTATCTGAGCGTGACAGAACGTTTTTAAAAGGAAGCCATTCTCTTTACATCAGCCATGTGGAGAACACATGTGCTTCGAGGCCCCGCCGGGCTGCTGGGTCAGGCTGGGCCGCAGTGGCGGGTCTGAGGGCCGTGGTGGCTGTTGCGGTGAGTGAAGCTCTGTGAAGCACGGCTGGGAAAACGGCCATTATAAATTCCGGCTTTGAGTGTCCACGCAGGGGCCCCTAGCCAGGGAAGGACGCCTTCTACGACCTGAGGGGCTCAGGGAGGGGCCGGTGTTTTGGAGCGTACTGACGGTTCTTAATATTTTGCTATGAAAACAACCTTGGGACCTATATGAATAATTTATTATTGGGAGCATTTGAGAGCTTACTGCCCAGCAATTGAATCAGTTTGGCTCCAATAAACTTATTTGAAAAGAAGAATAATTATCATTAACTTCTTTTGATTTGAAGAAGAAAGTAATCTACTGAGAGGTAAGTGATTTCCTAAGGGCAAACGGTGGCCAGATCAGAACTGAAACTTGTTTTTCTTTATCCCAAATCAGAACTGAAGCTTGTTTTTCTTTACCACCCGCTCTAGGCATTTTCACGGTCTAAGTTTTCCGTCCGCTACAAACTACCTCTTAAGTCACCTCTTTGTTCATTTTATACTAAATATATTTCCTCGAAGATCACGATTTAATAATTCTTTGCGAATATGAGTACAGCCGAGTGACCCTCTAAGACAAAAGATTTCGATCACTCCCAAAATAAAATGGCACTGTTTAAAATACTTTATAGATTTCAAATTCAGACATTTTCTGAAGTTGGCAGAGTGTGATGGCCGGAACGTGGTCGTGTTAAATGGACCAGATTCCAAGATCATTAAGAACTGTATCTACCTAATTGTACCTGCTTAGGTCTCACTTGACTAAGGCTCTATGTCAGGTCTGGAAAGCTATGGGGTCCCAGGGGTCAAGGTCTACTGTGAAGAAACATCTTTGCAAAATAAGATTTTCAAATCTCCACATAATCAGAAGCTGCAAGACTAGGTTTACTAGTGTTTTTGCTCTGGAGAATTCGCGTACTTTTGGTACACTTGATAATGTAAAAATGGCCGTAATACTTTTCTGTTTAAAGCGATGAGTTTTTCAAGATATTATGGCACTATTCGGGCATGTGAAAAAAAAAAGTTGTCAACAATCATCATGACAGGATAACAGCTGCACAAAGAAGGGCGCTAAGTTCCCAATTAAGTGTCAGTTGGCTTGAGATAAAGACATGAGTTTGGGTGCTTGATCACTAGTACTGTGAAAATGATATAAGGATGATGGCAGGTGTTTACATAAAATGCAAAGGGAGGGACTAAATGTAATATGATGTCATCCACCGGATCCTCAAAATGCATCATCAGTAATTTGGATCATTTCATCAGAGAGGTTTAATGGTTTTTCCTTATGCTCAATAGCGTTTCTTCACTTTGATTCTGACCTTTTTTACCTTTGTCCCACAATACAGTGCCTGGCATGTGAGATGGGACCAACAAACGTTAGGGAAATGGATAGGGAAGCTGGCTTTCCCGTACACCCTCTACATACTAGGTTCCTAGTTACCAGATACTTGACCGTTTTCTGAATTCTCGAACACTGCTGACGGAAAATTCTTTCATGCAAGCATTCCACTGTATTAATAATATTCTCCAGCCCTAAGAAAACCTTCCCTTCAAGTACAAAGTCCCCCGAATTGCCATATTGACAGCCCTTGAAGCTCATTTATCTTTTCCTCCTGTTATAAAATTGAAGGAACCTACCATTTCATCCAGCAAAGTGTGCTTTTAGGCTGAGGCTTAAAGGACTTTTCCCTCTTGAGTTCAAGGTTAGGCCCTGTGACCACGTGAATGTAAACTGGGTGGTTCGATACTATAAATCGACTTTATGGTTATCAACATAAAACCACCCCATTATCTATAAGAAAGAACTTCCTTGTTAATTCGAACTAGAGTCAAAATACTATCCAACCTCTCAAAAAACGCGTATCCGTGTGAATATATATTCGTTTCAAATATGTCTCCTTTCCCCTTTTCTCCTTCTATCTCTTCAAGAATAAATACCCCGATCGTGTGTCAGTGAAGTTTCTGTTCCTATTTCCACGCTCTGATGCCTGGACAAGCTGTCATTTTACCAAAGAGGGTCATATGTGGCCTACTTCCAAGAGCCGCTGTTGGCTACGGTGAGCTTTTGGAGCAGATTTCAACACATGCACATCTTCTTACATGTTTTTGCACAATATTCAGTTCCTAGCTGGGCAGATGCCCCTGTCTTTCCAGAGATTCACCCATGGATTGAATTCCCCAGAGGGGGAATTCCTGTAAATTCTTGAGGAAACTGAGCGAGACCATGACCCAAGACTCTTCTTCCGATGGTGGCGGTGGCCGCCTTTTCTTATACAACTGGATGTGTCCTTGTTTGTTCCACCAATAAAATATCTCACTAAGAGTTTTCTAAATTTGTCTTTTACCTCTTTTTTTTTTTAAAAAAAGGGGATTTGTCTCCTAAAATGATGTGTTCTGTTATCATTATTATTTCGAGTCTTAATTATTTGTATATCTCACATGCAACGTCATTTCCGTCCAGTTCTTGTTCATTTTGTACCTTTTTTTCACTCCTGATAATTCTCTTCACACACCATACTACTGAATATTGGTACTCTGACTCCTTCTGACTTTGAAAATAGTGTTAAGTTGATTTGCTAGGGTCACTTCTTTCACATGCTAATGAGATATTCCCATGGATACGCTAAAGAGAACAGCTTATCTCTCCTCAAAAATTACACACACACACACACACACACACCAGACAAAAGACAAAGAGAGTCACTCTTTAAGTTCTGTGGACTTTCTTGAAAGGAGCCACTCGAAGTAGCGAGCCTCGGTTCCAACCTGTTCCTTAGCTGGGCTCCAGGAGGTAGAGAAGTCCTTCACGAAAAGCCATGAGTCTTTCTTGTGCCAAAGAAAATAACTAACCTT
>NW_011889453.1:40425-45551 GCF_000151845.1 Pteropus vampyrus
GTTCCAACCTGTTCCTTAGCTGGGCTCCAGGAGGTAGAGAAGTCCTTCACGAAAAGCCATGAGTCTTTCTTGTGCCAAAGAAAATAACTAACCTTCTCAGCAGCTTTCTTTGTAAGTGCTTTCACATGCAGACTCCGACCAGGGCTGCCCGTTACTCACAGTTACTCAGAAACGTTGATTTTAGGGTCATGGTGGCCAGATAGAACAATACTCCCACGGAAGGTCTTTTTAGAACTCTGGATGGAATAAAATAAATCTTAAGCTTCAAACCTAACAGGAGAGTGAGGAGTTTCTAGCCCAAAATCTAGGCAAAATGAGAATCCAGAGAGCCCAGTCCACAATGTCACTTTTTCCCCGGAGAGTATTTAAGGATCGAGTAGAAACAACTTAAACCTGGCACTCCTGGTTTGGGATTTGGTGGTCTCGCAGGGCAAAGGAGACAAAAGTGACAGCCCACCGTCCACCCAGACTGGAGGACATCGTCCCATATCACTTTTAGAAAGGACCCCAAAGCGCCAAACGCTCAGCCATAACTCATCCTTCCTATAAACACACAGTAGGACAGAGTCCTCAGACTTGCTCAAGGCAGTCTTTCTGTGACAGCGTCTCGCACGCGTGACGTTAAAAATGAAGTCAGAAGAAAAGATCCCTCTTGGACCTCAAATATTTCGACAAATGCTTCTTTTTAAAGGTGACATCTACAACACAGAGAAAACCACATACTCGGGTAAGCATGACACACTAAGCATGAGAACCCAGAGAAACGAAAAGCACAAACACACAAATTCACAAAGACCTGACATAATAGAATCATAAGATACGGATATAAAATAAGTGCGCTTACGGCGTTAAAGAAAATTTAAAATGAGCTCAAGAATGCCCGCAGGGGACGAGAAACTATGAAAACTGACAAGACAGATCTGCAAAGGCACCAAACAGAACTATCAGAGGTAACCCGCAGGCCGTGGGCACCCAGGCCCACATTCTGTTCTGTTTCACTTTGCGACCTTATTGGTTTACATCCACCGCTCCAGCCTTAAAGGTGCAATCGGTTGACAAACAGAGGAACCGCCACCCTGCTCCCAAGTGCCACGGGAATAAACAGACACATAAACTCCAGTCCCCACAGAGCTGGTCTGTCGTCTGTCGGAGAAGGAGCACTCTGGCCTGCCATCAAAGTCACCCACGTCCTTAAAAGTTGCTCTTCCAGGCCCTCTGCGGACCAGCAAGCAGTGCCTGTCTGTCCCTGGTAAGCAGGAACGTTCTAGAAGCAGAGCCTTGAGAAGGGGCCTGGGGGCTGGGGCTGGGGGCTGGGCAGGTGTTCCTGCGGTGGGTACCGAGGGGGTGCTGCAACGGGTGTTTCGGAACCTGGGGGATCGGCCCTGCCTTCGCAGCCTCTTCCTCCAAATATTATCTATGTTAACAAGTCATTAAAAGGAAATGGGAGGGGGGCGCGGCCGCGGGCAGGATGTGACAGGAAGCGTCGCCTTAAGGGGACAGCACGCCGCGCACTCACTGGTCCGCGGTCCTGTTTGCAGCGGCGTCGCCGCCCGCCCCGCGGACCCTCCCTGCGGCCCTGACGACCAGTCGGCCTCGCAGGCGGCGCCTCCTCCTCGGCATCCGCCCGCCGCGCGCCGCGCGCACCTTCCCGAGGCCGCTGAGCACCGCGCCCGCAGCGCCGCGCCAGGTAAGGGGACCCCAGGGACGCTCCCAGCGCCACGGGGGTCTGAGAGCCCCCCGGGTCTGTGGCCTAGGCACAGCCACCGATGGCCGGTGTGCTCACACACAGGTCAGCCTGCTTCTGGGTTCGCTCGCCCACGGGGGACGCGGGACGGGGGTGGGTGAGCGCTGTGGGCGCGGGGCAGACGCGGGGACCGCTCGCTCGTCCCGCGTCCACGACGCCTCACATCCCACGGCGCTGCAGGCTTTTGCCCCTGACTGCCGACCGCTTAGCGCGCTGGCTCTTCCGAGAGACTCACAGGGTTGCACAAGGCTGAACTCACAGTCTCGTCCATTTGACAGATGAGGAAGGAAATCGAACCTCGCCGGGGGTCCCGGCTGGTGGCGCGGGGTGTGTGGCGGGGTGCGGGGGGAGGGGGGAGAGCATGCTTCTCGATTCACTCTCTTTACTTCTTAACCCCGCCCCCAATGAGGAGACTCCCTGAGTAGACATTGTCTTATGACCTTGACCTACTGGAAACCACCCCTTTCTCCCCCAGGTACCCCACACCCTTCCTCTGACACGTGGTGGGACGCTACGTCAAACAGACTCGTTTTGGGGGCACACGGGAACAATCCCTTTGTCTGCTAAACCTTATGTGAGAGACAGGTCCAGAAGTCACAAGGGCCAAACTACAAAACAAGGGACTCTCATACAAGGAAATATAGGGACTGTGGCAGATGAGCGAAGGAAAGACTTATGAACAAGGCAGACAAAAAATAGTTGGATCTTCCCTAAAACAGTACGAGAGAGGCCGCTTTCTCGTGGTTTGGTACAATAAGGCATCGTGATAAAATCAGGCTCATACAGTTTTAAAACCAGAAGGTACGTCATTTCCTTTCCTTCAGCCTCGTACCTGAGTAGACCCCCCTACTGCACCTGTCAGATGCTCTCCTAATCTCTGTCGCACACTGCCTGGTGCTCCCTCACAGTGCCTGGTCCCCTTTTGGAGATGAATAGAATTTTCCTCTTAGAGGAGAAACCTGCCTCCATTGTCAATGTCCCCCCGCCCCCCTTCTGCCTGCTAAGATTGACACATGCCACCTTCCTTCAGATCTGCAATGCATCCTCCAGCCTTATCCTCTCAGTCCTGTTAATATTTCGTCTTAGGCTATGATCAGTTTAGCATCTCCATCTTTGCTGACGCACCCCGGACACTTTATTCTTTGTTAATATCTGCCTCAAAACCTCTCCCTCAGTGGGACACATGGCTCCTCCTGCAGCCCGACCCATTCAGAAGACGGTTCAGGAGAACCACAGTGCTGCGTCTCGGCTAATGTAACCTGAGATTGATTGACTTTCTGTGTCAGGCACTTTGCTTCATTTGGGTGGCACTGATAAACAAGCCAGTAAAAACGCCAGATGATTTTAAACTGAAACACTTCAATTCAGAGCAACTCCTGCCTCCTGCAATTTTCTCTTTGAATTATCTCTTCTTGAAAAAAACATGCATTCAAGATTTTGCAACGCCATTCTCTGTGTTGGTTTGGGGGCAGGCTTCCAGCCCGCGGAGGTCGGTGTATGTCTTGACGGTGGGATGGCAACATTATATGTGGTGATCGCAGAGGCTGTGGACTTTTCTGGAATAGGCTACTTCCCCCCTGTGGCCAAAAGAGTCACTTTTTGGTCTTGGCTGCACGGCAATTGAGTAAACTTGGGCAAGTCATCTGATGCTCAGTTTCCTAATAGTTTAATTGAAATGTTAAGACCTGTCTTGATCCCATCACAGGGAATTTAGGAGAACAATTAAAATAATAGACATAAAAGACCTTAGAAGAGCTGCACAGAAGACCTCACGCTGATGATGTTCATCACTGATATCATCGTCACTGTCGCCATCGTCTTTATCACATCGACAGGTCGAGTCCCATATTTTCTGAGGTTTCCAAGCCTCAGAAAAGGTCCTCGAAAGCAGAAACGGTGTCAGAGAATCTGAGTGGCTTTAGCCAGAGTATAACTTCCCAGAGTGAAGGCCAGCGGGTGGGAGAGGGTGATGAGAAAAACGCCCTTCTCTGGGCTTAAGGAAAGGAAGGGAGGGAAGACAGGAAGTTGTCTTGGTGTATTCTGATGATGTGCAAATGGGTGGTTTTCCTAAGGAGCACCCCCTCCCCCCAAAAAAGAAACCCACTGAATGAAAAGAAAAACGTGCCAACATTATTTTTATGTACCAGAAGCAACCTGAATAGCAAACTAACCATGAAAAACCATTTTCGATTCCATGGAAATCAGTAAAATGCAAATGTAAACGCATTAAGACATCCTTATTTATGCCCATAAGGATGATGAAAAATTAAGAGTCTAATATCACCGAGTACAGGTGAAGAATCTGGCTGGTGTCAGCGTAAGTTAGCACAACCCTCTTGGTGCCGTATCTGCCCATGGAAGCTGTGTACCCCGGATGTTTGTTGCACGGGCGATATACAGTAGGTGGGGATTATTTTACAGCATCGTTTGTAGTAGCAAGGATATATTTTGAAACAGCTTAAATGTTTATCAGTAAATAATTGGATAAAATGTCACGTAAATGGTGTCATTTATGTCAAAACTTAAAATACAAAAATAGTACTAGATGTTTTCTATAGATACATGTGTGTGTGGAATTATAAATACATAAATGAGAGTGACACATACAAATAACACAACATCAGCTGCCTCGAAGGACAGAGGAAGAGAGAACGAGACCGAGGAGTTGGAAAAAATCAATCGAATTCCATATGGACTGTTTTAACTTTCTCAAACAGAAGAGCCGCCGTAAAAATGTCAACATTCTTACATGTGTTCATCGCAGATGGTAGGGTTTTGCTTTATAACTCTATGTATTCTTCCACTTAAAAACTTTGTTTCATAACTGCGTAATATTTTAAACCGAACAAATAAAACACAGTCTCGTGTTCATTCCAGGTGCATGTCGTATGCCTGCCTTTTCTAACGCCAAGAAGAGTGACACAATATGGTGCCTCATTTATGAACAATAGATGCCAGTGATTGTGCTAATTTCTGATTAAATCTACTGGAATACAAAGATGGTGATTATTGGGAGGACCTCAGAGCTAGCCAAAGAAAACATTCGATTAAACAGAGCAGGGATTGAGTTTCTCTTGAATTTGTCCTGAATATTGATTCTTCCTCTTCAGTCATGGGACCGTCTTCTTTTCATCAACTGCTTTCGGGGCTGATGACAAACTTGCTAGAGCAGGGAAAAAATGGCCCTGCCGTAAATGACTTAGGCTTCTTTGAGGTACCGGGAATTTCCAGTCCCAGAAAAGATGGACATTCCATTGTTTGAGGTACCGGGAATTTCCAGTCCCAGAAAAGATGGATATTCCAGTGGCCAACGTACCTTTCAATGGGAGGATGGGGTTGGGGACAAGGACTTCTTCAAGTCTGCCTACTTTGATTCCAAAAT
>NW_011889453.1:48131-52320 GCF_000151845.1 Pteropus vampyrus
CGGCGCCGGCGGAGGAGCCCGCGGGAGCTACCTGGCCCAGGTGCGAGCGCAGGTGGAGAAGCACAAGCGAGACCTGGAGGAGAGCGAGAGATGCTGCGCGCCTAGGGCGCTCCGCGGGGTCAGAAAGTGGGTGACTTCTCACCTTGGCGTAACTGCTTTTCTTGTTATATGCGTTTTGATTTTTCTTGCAATTTTAATTAACCTGTGCTTTGCTCAAGGACACTGAGCATTTTCCGATGATTTCTACAATCACCTGTTTTCCCAGACTCACCCTCTGTCTGTTTGTAAGATACTTTATTTGCTTTCTACTTAATTCCACTTTCGATTTCTCTTCCTTGCCTCGGAGATGCCACCCATGTTCTTCCAGTGCTTCTGGATAAATAAAATCCAAAGGAAAAAACAAACAAGCGTTTTTTGTTGTTCTGTTAAAAATCGGGGGGTTAATAATAAACCAACCAGACACCACCCCAAAACCTTGGGAGATGGACAAGGAATGGACTGTGAGGCTACGTGAGTGTCTCACCTCTGGGCCTTACTTTACAGACTCGTGTTATCCGGGGCAGAAATACGTTACAGAAACGGCTGGCACTGAATTCCTTATTTCGTTCAGAAATGTACTCTGATTTCATCGTGGTGCGGGGTGACAGCCACAGGAAGGGTGACACCCATCGCCATCCCCACCCCCACGAGAGGGGATGATGAGGGCATTCTGAAGAGGCCAGGGAGGAAGAGAGGAGGGGACCTGATTCTGAGGAGAGCAGAGAAAAGGGGCAGCAGTGGCGGGCAGCAGGCCACGCCGTGGGGGAAAGCAGAGCCAGTGGCTGGGAGAGAAAGAAACTGTAATCTCTTAGCGCGAGGCCAGACAGTGAAGACTTTAGGCTTAGTGGACTATACACGATCGTCTTCACTGACGGAGCAAAAGACAGGTGGACGAGATGCGAACGACGTGTGTCGCTGCCTTCCCATAAACCTCCGCGAACACTGAAATTGGAATTTCATGTAACTTTCCCATGTGGCACCGAAACATTCTTCTTCTTTTGACTTCTGCAAACTTTTAAACATGTAGAAGCCCTGCCTCCGGGGCTCACAGGCTGCACGAACAGGCACGAGGCCGGATGTGGTCCAACCCCGGCCTTGGGGTAAATGTCCCCTCGGCTGAGCCGCATTGTCAGGCAAGCTCCTGAACTCCGAGGTCAGCACCCACATGCGTGATATCTGTGGGAATTTGGGGAAAAGCAGGGTTCTGCATTTCCGTGGGAGCGAAGGGCAGAGGGCAGACATTGGGGCGACGTCTGAGCAGAGGTCATCAAGTCCGTAGAAACAAGAAAGCCGATGAGGAGGTCCCCGGTGGCCCCTCCCTGACCCCTCACCTTTTCGGTAGGTGTACCCTCTTCTCCGCTCATGTGTGCCCTGTAAGAGAGACCCACAGTTGTTCCAGGCAGCCTGTGACCAGATGGGTATGTGGTTAATATTGGGGTGAGTCTTAGGAACTCAATCAGGCCATGCAAGCTTCATTCTCTAAACCTCTATTTTTGATAGAGGTGCCATGTTGATCTGTAGGGCTGTGCTCACCTAACCAACTTCAAACTCACGCCCGGAATCTTACGCCGATGCACCGCCCACCCTGGACACCGAAGGGACTCTGGGTGCTCAGAGCTCAGAGCGAAGACTGCCCCCCCTCACTGCAGCATTCCCAAAGTGGCGCCTCCCTTCCCAGACTTAATTCAATCCGGCTGCACAGAGGTTTATTAGAGGAATGCTGAGTGTCAGGTTCTGCATTTGGCACCAGGACTAGAAGATAAATAATGCAAAGTTCCTCCTCCCGAGAAGCGACTGTGTAAAAGTGGGACGAAGGCAAATAGAAAATGGGGTGTGAGAGAAGTTTGTTCGAAGGTAGGATGTCTGCCAAAAGGGGGTCACGAAGGCCCAGCAGAGGCTGCCTAGATGGGGTGGTGCCCGAGCTGCTAGGAACGGGCTGGCGTCTCCGGGCGTCGCTATGGGCTGAGGGAGGCCACTAAGGTCAAGGACGGGAATGAGAATGAGAATCAGCACATGGGAAGCGGGGTGCAGGGAGAGATGGGGCCGGGCCAGGGCCTGTGTGCCACCCGCAGAGTTCGAGGGGCATCTCACAGTAAACAGGAAGTCACTGGCGGCTTTTCGGCAGGTCGTTTTAAGAAGCTGATGCTGCAGCAACTTGGTGGCTGAACTATGTAAGCGTGAGCCTGGCGTCGGGACAACATTGAGAAGAAAGACTTTCTCCCCAGGGATTAGGGCCTGAGTCGTAACAATAGGAACGGGGATGCAGAGGAGACGGACTCTGAGGAGGCGGGAGGGACACTATGCCGTCACTGATGGCAATGCTGGGGTGGCAATCATGCTTCTGTCTTGGGCCACCCTGTGACATGTGGCTCCCTTCACTGGCCTGGGCCTTCAGAGGGAGAGCTGGCTGCTCAGAGGACACTGACAGCTTTGGATCTGAATATCCCAGCCTTGAAACCCTCTGGGGCATGGGTCCTGTCTCCAGGAGACCATGGCTGGTCTCCTCGTCCATCAGACTGGGCGTGAACTTGGCCCGAGTGAGTACTAGGGAGCAGGGCTGGAGGACGACAGCCCCCTCCAGGGGTGCAGGGGGGCTGGTCCCAGGCCTCCCAGGTGGGGTGCAGTACACCAACAAGACATCCCTTTCATCACGATCAGTGTCACCTGGTAATCCAGATGACATTTCTCTTTTTTCGATTTTCAAGGGGAGTCTTGCTGGAGAGTCACCCAAGGATATTTTACAGCAGCGAAGGAGAACGGGCTTTGTTACCCCTTTACTCTGACACGGGTGTTCGCCCAATTTTTTGGAGTGTTCAAATGTGAGCTCTGTTTCTCCCCCAAAGGGAGGAGAAACCGGACACCTGCCTGGAGATGGCACATTTCCGCCCTGTCTCATTGTCCTTCTCCAAAATAAGCCAACTAAAAACTGTTTTCACTTTATTCAGGATTCAGTGCATGTCTGCAAAGCAGCCGGCCTGTTAGTAGCAGACGCGAGTCCTCCCTCAGAGGAAGCATGAGAACGGGGAAGTTCGGAGAAATTTAAGGATCTTGTTTAAAAGAGGGCAGAGAACATGTCGTTTATTCAAATGTTTTCAAATGCCGGGAAAAGAGAGCCCAAACTCAAACAGCTTAAACAGTAAGAGAATTTATTGGCTGACGTTCAGAAATGGGGTAGGCCTCGGGGCTGGCTGATTCAGGAGCTCAAGTGGGCTCTGCTTTGAAGCCTTGCCATCCGCCTCAGGCTGATGGCTCTGGGAGTTCCAAGCATCACCCTCAGACCCAACAGTGCCCAGAGAGAGGCTGTCCTCTCTGTGGGTCTCTCCTGGGGAAAGAGACCTCTGTAGAAGCGTACCTACATCTCCTCGGCCTGAATTGGGTTTCAGGCCCGTTCCTGAGCTGGTCGCTGGCAGAGGGAATGGGGACTGTAACAGTCCCACCAGGCATCTCTTCAGCTGAGCTGGGGACCCTCTGAGGCCCCTGGCTCCATGGGGAAGAGGCAAAGGCCTGACTCAAACCAAGAGCCTATGAAAAAGACGGGGAATGTGAGCTGCCTGGACCGTGAGAATTAATTTCTGAATCGGCGATACTTTGGGAAATGCTCCGACTACGTACAGAATTAAACATGGTACCAGATGGTCAGTAGAATGAGAAGGAGAAGTAAGCTGCACCAAACCAGACAGATACAAAGCTCCATATGCAGAAGGATCCACTTTTTGGCCCCAAGGAGCGCCCTGGGCGCGCAGCATCTCTCGCTCTCCTCCAGGTCTCGCTTGTGCTTCTCCACCTGCGCTCGCACCTGGGCCAGGTAGCTCCCGCGGGCTCCTCCGCCGGCGCCGCCCCCGTCCCTCTGCAGCCTCTGCGCCTCAAAGAAGAGGTCGTTCCTGAGGAAGGCGCCCGGGCGCTCCCTGTCCAGCCTCTCGACCACGGCCATCAGCTCCTCCAGCTGCTCCCGCTGCCCCGGCCCCGCGGCCCGGTTGTCGAAGGCGCAGTATCTGCCCTCGCACTCGCGCACCAGGCTCCGCAGGCTGCGGTTGTTGGTTTTGGTGACAAACTCGCGCAGGGATTCGCCCCCCAGGTCCTCTCTGCGGGTGAAGAGGAGGACCACGTGTCTCATGGCGTCCGCCCCGAAGACCTCCTTCACCCTCCTCAC
>NW_011889453.1:53282-54871 GCF_000151845.1 Pteropus vampyrus
AGTCTTGTACGTTTCACTGCGAGATGCAGTTTGCTCCCCCAGTGCTGAGTTCATGGTCCTCAAGTAATCATGAAGAGTCGTTCCACTAGGTCCTTACCTGGGCTGACAGCATCTTCTCCACCCTTCGGAACTCCTTCCATTTTGTTCTAGAGGGAAAACAGGCAGGCTTCATTCGTACTGGAGCTGGATGTGACATTCGACGCAAAACGCCACATTTTATAAACGAGAAAACAGAGGGCGAGCGAAAACAAGCTACTGAAAGTCACACATAATTGAACGGATGAGCCAAGGGTAAAAAACCCAGGTCCGCTGACGCTCAGCCATTCTTGGCACTGACTGAGGGCCCCCTTGAGAGCGTAGGGACAGCTCCACATGAGAACACACACACGTGATTTCCTGTGACCTGTAGTTAGCCCATAGGTGGCGTTGAAAATGTGCCATCTGCCCAGAAGACCAGACAGGGAAGTTGATCATGTCCCACTGAGCTCCTGGCTCTCTGGAACCCTCGTCCGCCTGTAGGGTCTCGGTCCTGGCACCCAAACGCAAGTTCACCTGGCAAAGTATCCTCTTTCAGTTAATTCAGAGAAGAAATTTTTCCCTGAGTTTCATGGCCATAGTGTCATGGAAGGCGACCGGCCATTCCGGTTTGCCCACCACCGAGAGGCTCCCTGGTCCAAGGACCTTCAGTGCTGAAACTGAAGAGGTCTCAAGCGAACCAGGACGAGCTGGTCACGCCAGGCGTGGGAGATGGTCATGAGTCCAGGTGGGTGGCGGGGTGGAATGCACACCCAGGAAGCGGAGGGAAGACCCGACCTGTCAGCCTCAGACCAGCGGTTCCCCACGGGACGTCCGCCCTTCGCTTAGACGGTCCTGGACCAGGAACCACCTCAGGGGCATCTCTCTCCTGCCCACTCCCCTTCTCCCCCCTGACCCCGTACACCTTCTCTTGACCCTTCTCTTTCTTACCGCCTCCTCCTCCTGTGCTCAGGGAAGGGTTCCGCTCAGCCCCACCCCCAGAAACACTTCTCACATTTCTCTCCTGGAAAAAACCTACACGACCCTTTCAAAAGCTACGTCCAGGCCTCACTGTGTGCCAAGTTTCAAGGTCTTTCCTCGTCACAGGTTCAAAAAAGGTAACTCTAAAGAATGAGTTCTCGGTTGTGGAATTTGGGGGTCCATGACAGGTGAGCTGCAAAAAAACATGTACTTTTTCGAACAAGTGAATTTTCCCAGTGCTCCCTGGGAGGGTAGCGTCTGGCCCCTCCATGTGCAAGACTGGCCACTGTGATCCTCCTGGCAGGGAAAATAACTTAGTAAATATAAACTACTTGGGAATCATTGTCATTTAAGGACAAAAAGTCAGAACCTTGCTTCTGTCAGACAGGTCCCAGTAATTGCTTTGTAATTTCTACTAATTGTATTTAAAAAAAAAAAAAGGTCAACTTTCCTACTTAAAGACCATGTTCTTTTATTTATTTTTTTTTTAGGCGAGGCAACCCTTGGTTGACCTCACAGATTGCAAGGACCTTGTCAGCTTACGATCCCTTATTTTTTTTATTTTTTTTTTTACGTCTACAGCACCTGGTCTT
>NW_011889453.1:56157-56475 GCF_000151845.1 Pteropus vampyrus
CTACTTAAAGACCATGTTCTTTTATTTCTTTTTTTTTAGGCGAGGCAACCCTTGGTTGACCTCACAGATTGCAAGGACCTTGTCAGCTTACGATCCCTTATTTTTTAGGTCTACAGCACCTGGTCTTCCTAGGTGGTCTCCCATCCAAGGACTAACCAGGCCCGACCCTGCTTAGCTTCCGCTAAGCGGACGGGATGGGGCTTGCGCAGGGCGGCGTGGCGGTAGACCTTCTAAGAGCATTTTAGAGCCACGTGAGAAACGGTAGCAAGTCCCCGGCCCTCAGATGCTGTATTCCCGGCCACGGACCCCAGCCTCGCC
>NW_011889453.1:57612-62871 GCF_000151845.1 Pteropus vampyrus
GCTTCCCTCTGCTCGACTCGAGGGCAGCCGTCGAGTCGACACCCTCATTTTGTAGCCATGCATCCTTCCGTCGACTCATTTTAAGATGCTATTAAACGTCTCTATTCTCAGACAGCTCCTCTCTCTCTCCACTTACAGGATAGTGGGAGAGGAAACAGCTCCTGCACAGGGGAGAAAGCTCCCCACCCCCCACCCACCCAGCAGGACTGGAAGAGGCGGGTGGACGTGAGAGAGGTAGAGGCACGTTGGGAAAATCGGGGAACGGACTGAAACGGGGAGAGATGGTCTGGCACATGGGCAGACTGTCTTGCTCTTGGCTGCCCGAGGTAACCATAGTAACATCCTCCCTGCTTCCCCCACTGGCGTGTGCTAGAGGAAGATGACACCCGATGGAGGGACCACAGGGAAGACTGCAGGTGTGGGAACCCTGTGTCGCTGTCACAGGGTGTGAGGTGGGGCGACCTCCCAGGAAGAAAGCCCTGGTGTTTATAACTCCATTCTGGGTGACGAGGGAGTCTAAATAGTTTTCAAACTATTCTCTTTCAAATTCTATTTCTTTATGAGAAAAAAAAGAAAGGCAAATTCCTACTCTCCTCTCTCTAAACAGAAACTGTCTACATCAGGTCGACTGGTGTATTCAACAAAAGCAAGCGACAGAAACGAAGATTAAAATTGAAAAGTGAGTTTTCAGCCCGATCTTCAAAGGGGGTGCCCTGTGACTTCTGCGGGCAGCGGGGAAGGAGGTGCGGGCCATCCTCCTTTGCTTAGCGACGTGGGGGGACCCCATACGAGCCCCTAGATGTGGGAGCAGCAGCCGCTGCGTGCGTATGTGAAAACGCTTGTGTACAAACATGAGAAATTAGCCCGTTAGTATCACAGAAGGGCTGCTGTCTGAGCCTACTGTGTTCAAAATTTTAAATTCTGAAAACTACAGCATCAGTAATATTTCCAGCTTGCACTTATATTTGAGGCTTTGGGGTATATAATTCCTGACCCTGCTTGTTTAGGAATAAAGAAAGCGAGGCTTAGAAGGATTGACACGATCGTTCCTGGTAGGACCGGGTTGAGAGGAGTAGAGACAGAGAGAGGGGCGGGCAGGGGGGGCAGAGAGGGGACCGACTCGGCTACCTGGTAGATCCCGGAATGTCTCGCAAGTCCTACGGCTGGTCCTGGAGAAGTCCTCCAGCGACAGATGGAAACACTGGCCCTGAATTCTACCTGCCAGAGAGAGGGGGGGGGAGGGTCGGGTTCCGGGGTACGGGGACCAAGCAATGTGTCGTTTCCTGGAAAAGACACCTGCAGACTGTGGCCGTGAGGCAGAGGAAGGGGTTGGGTTTTGTGTCGTTCTGAGTAACAGCTCCGCTTCCTCCCACCTCACCGCATCTCCGCGACGACATCACTATCAGGGTTAGTGTGGAGACTGGAGAGCCAGTAAGAGAGTGTGTGGGCCGGCTGCACCCCAAAGCCAGCCACTGGCCCAGACCGGCCGCCCAGCATCTCCCCGCCCACCGCTCAGCTCTCCTGCACAGCGCAAAGCTCGGTTCTTCTGTACGATTCGATTCACCCTCTGGCTCCGGCCCCCCTCTTCCTCCTGTCGACTCTCCGGCCCTGGGGTCACCCAGGCGTGGTCTTTCCTAGGTTTCCTCACGGAGGTGGGCTTGCACTTCCGCAGAAACCAGGGAGACATCGCCCCATCCACACCGTGATTCAGGCAAAGTGACAAGCACTTAGGGGGTGGGGTGTCCTGGGCCCCCCACACGGCCCTCCTGACTCTTCTCCTCTGCATCCGGCACTTCTGCTGGGAGCGCCTGTGTCTTGGGAGCCGAAGACCCTCTCTGGAGACATGCTTAGGGTGAATGGGGCAGAGTCTGATCCAGTACTCTCGCAGTTCAATTCCAGCTTAATTCTCAAAAGGCAGCCAACATGCAGCTAACTCCTGGCCCTTCTTTTGGAGAGGAAGGCAATCGCGATTGCAGATAATGTGCAATTCACATTTTGCAATGAAAGCTACATTTGACTTACAAAGTATTGATCATATTAATACCGTAATTTTGACTTTCCCAATAATCGCTCTTAGATTGAATGAGGTGGATCCATGCAGTGATTCTACAGAGGCTGGAAAGACAAACTTTTATTTAAAGTGTAGAAGACATTATTTTCCTTTCAGTAGCTAGAAATGCCTCTGTCGGCTCATTTTCGCCAGGAGAAAAGAAAAAGCTAAAGATCGACTCCTTTAAAACAAAAATAATTACTTTTGGCAGACATTTATCAGTTCTAAACAGTTTTATCATGAATGTTTTTGACTGAAGTCCACGCATTCAGCTATCTTAGCATATAGTTTATAAATATTTGATACATAAGAAAGAGAACTTGCTCAAAGGTGTCAAATCTACCCGTGGTTGAAGTAACTTGATCTTTTCTGCCTTGACCTACCCAGGCTAATACTAGTGTGTCCTCACCACAGAGAGGAGAATATGAATCTGAATCACCTACTTTTTGTGCATAAAGAAAATGCAAAGTATTCATTGAATAAAGAATCTTGAGTCCATCTCTAGGCATCTCGTCAGCTACCATGTAGAGTGAGATGGGGTGGCCTATTTGGGGCAATCGTCTGTCTTTCCCTCTAAACTGCCTGTTCATATACTTAGTTGATTTTTTTTTTCTGTTATGTTATATGGTTTTTTCATGTTGACTCAAGAAAGACCTTTAATTGATGATTCCGGAAAGGAAAGCATTATATTACATCTGTTAACATTTTTTTTTTCTGTCTCTTTCCATATTCATGGTTTCGTGGCTATTCAGGCCTCCTTCTCCCCGCCCCCCCCCCGCCCCCTTTCAGCGTTAACTCAAGGAATTTCGGTTATGGTTCTTCAAACCATAGGTGCCTCCAATTGCTGGTGAAAGAAATGCCAGGAATGAATAAGAGGAAAATTGTTCCCTTTCCCCTACAGCTACAGAGAAAAAGAGCAAATATTATTCTTACAAAGCAGCCTGTGAGACACCCAGTGCTTGAAAACTGAAGTCTGTCTTCTGAAAATAAGCCTTCACCTCTAAAACTCTGTGGAATTATGGATGTCTTCTCTAATAATGCATTTCTCTATCAGCGAAGTAGAAATTGAATTCTAGTAATTTCTAACAGGTCTAAATACTTATAAGATTTCTTGGACAAAAGGAGATTGCTAATATTTCCCACTTCTGCCCCAGAAATGCAGGTGATAAAATAAAATAAAACAAAATAAAATAGTCACAGAATTTGAGAATCTCGTCTCGTTTAAAGTATTTCCCACTTCTGCCCCAGACATGCAGGTGATAAAATAAAATAAAACAAAATAAAATAGTCACAGAATTTGAGAATCTTGTCTCGTTGAAATTCAGTGTGCCACGTGAAATAGAACTGTCAGCTGTAGTCAAATGTCTTGCAACTAGCGCCCCCTGCTGTTTGTCTTTTAAGTTACTTATGGTGAGGTTTTTTGCTCAGTCTGGAAATATTAACAAATGTTTTCTTTACAGCTTCTGTCATTCTTAGAAAGCCCTTCTTTCTCGTCTTTTTATTTAAAAATATGTTACTTATGTCCGCACAAAAATCTGCACACAAATATTTATAGCAGCTTTTTTCATAAATGCCAAAACTTGGAAGCAGCCAAGATCCCCTTCGGCAGGTGATGGATACATATATTGTAGCTAAGGAGAGCCAAGTTTCTCACTGTCAGAGAAAGAAATTATAATAAATAAAGAGAGAATTCTAAAAACCTGTGCTGGTCTGGAGTCAGAATTATCAATATGAATTCATGGTCGTTCTTTTTTAATAGCTAGAAAGACATATATACATGTGGGGGAGGGGGGTCAGTAATACATACCTGGATTGCCTGGCTGTCAGCTGAGAGAGATTACAGTAAGTGACACCGCAGGAGCAACGAAGACACCCAGCACACAGGTCTTAGTTTCTAAATGTCATTCTCAAATCAAAAGGAAGCAGGAAGTGAATGATCTGGGAGAGGAACTATACGAAGTGAGCCTGGGGCGTGTCACAGTGTCAAAAAATAAGCAAGTGGAAAAAACGGGGGGTGGGGCATAGCGGAAGGACACAAGAGGCAATCTGAAAGAGTATCATCACTTTGCAACCCTCAATAAATAAATGGATCTAGGCAACAGTCATCAGCGATTACCAGAAAGCGCTTCCCGAAGCAGGTGTACACACCGTCTATTAGTTGCGATGTATGGACCTCATGGGCATCCGTATTCAAATACAATGGAAAAGAAAAAAATTACAGTTGGGAAACCGTGAACACTGCCTAGTTAATGTTAAATGTTTCTTTTTCAGATGTGATATTAATAAAAGGGAAAGTCCTATTGCTTAGAGCTATGTGCTGAAGAGTTATGAGATGAACTGACAGGATATCTGGGACTGACTTTCAAATAATCAGGAGAGGAAGGGATTGGGGTTCAGACGAAACAAGATCGCCCACCGACGGTAACGGGTGACACCTCGTGATGGATACGTCAAGTTCAGTACATCACTTTTTTAACTTCCTTATATGGAATTTTCTACTTAAAAACTTTTCAAAATATATTGACGAAAGCTTATAAAAGTTCAAAAGACGTCAATGTTTTCTGAAAGTTTTAGATAGGTTGCGTTAAATGAGATAACTTCCGGCCTTTCCACGAAAGAGTAAAAGTTGTAGCCATTTGATAGATCTGGGTAAAGACTTTTTGGTATGTTTTCCAGCTATTATGAAATCTAATGTCTCTAACGACTGGCTAATAAGTCTTTTCGCAAGTCAAGCAGTTGACGTTATTTTATTTTCAACAAAAAAGAAGGCAGATATATCCATTAATAGATCATTAAAAATTAACGATAGATTGCTGTGTGGTTTTGGCATTTACCTTGGAAGGAGTTCAAAGAACTGAGTGGCATTGTCATGACAAAACTGTCTCTATTCCTATTTATTTATCTATGGAAACAAGGTTTTCAGTGCCTGTATCGATTAAAACAAAAAAAAAAAATGGAATAAAATTGATCTGAACATAGTCTCATTCTACCAAAGAATAAGAGTCATGCATGCACATATGAAATAAATGGGAAAAAGTCTCATCCATCCCACAGAAAGATGCATTTCCAAAATTAAAAAGTCACTGTTAAATAATTATTTTACAAATGTCATGATACATTTGTATTGCTTTGATCCATTGTGTCCTAATAATACTTTAATAATAACTAAATATAGAAGCCAGATGTTTCACTCTTAAAGCCTATGGTCA
>NW_011889453.1:64471-65183 GCF_000151845.1 Pteropus vampyrus
ATAGATTTGAAAAAAAAAGATGAAATTGTAAAATCTATATTATAAAAAGAGCTCACAAAAAATTTAAAAATGTGCAACATGCGTGGAATGCTCAATATGTGGATGAACGATAACTAGCCAATACACATATGAAAAGATACTCAACTTCATCAACAGCTGTGAAAATGAATTAAAAAAAAAACTCACGAAAATGGAGTCTGAATGCCGGAAGGGGGCGCTCTTGCACAATACTACTCGTCAATTACAGGAAGAATTGCCAAATACTGCCCCCAACAGGAGAGTCTACAGCGGGGAAAGAATCATCAGTTTTATACCCAACAGGAAACGATGTAGATTGCACCTCCTACAGGAACTTTCTCTGAACTCTTTTCTGCAACTGGACTTTGGTTCAAAACAAACCCTCCCAACTTCCTCCTTTTCCTCCATAAAAGGACTTGTCTATGGCTTTTGCTAGAGCTGGCTTACCCTGAACTGAAATTCTTTGCCGTTCCCAAATAAACCCATTTTTGCTGGTAAAATAACTAGCTTTTCTTTTCGAGCTCAACATAGTCGAGGAGAAGGGAGAGGGCAAAAATTAAAACGAGTTATCACGTCTCCTACTGGCAAAAATTAGTGGCGAGATTAGGAAGGAGGACAAAGGACATTTTCATGCATTGCTAGTGAAACGTCAATTATTACAGCCTTTTTGGAAAGCTCTCTGATGAGAAGTATT
>NW_011889453.1:73228-76526 GCF_000151845.1 Pteropus vampyrus
AAAGCGAGGGAATAATTGTCACAAAGGACAGGATAAAGATTATACCTTGGTGAGCGGGACAAAGAGGTGTGTGATCAAGAAGGAACTTACGGACAATGCTCTATTTCTTAAACTGAGTATTTGTTTTATTGATCTTCTTTATATTGTACATATACTCATAGATATATACTTAACTGACAAAAAATCTCAATTATATTGAAAAACATGAAACAAGATCTGAATAGAAGAACATACTGTGTTTCTGTACAAAAACATTATTATAAAAATATACACTCTTCCAAAATTGATATGTGTGTGTGTGTGTGTGTGTGTGTGTGTATTATTTTATTCCAATTGAAACCCCAACATTTTGTGTATGGAGTTAGATAATACTTTCTTAGAGGTTCCATGGGACAAAAAATGCCTGAGCATAATCAGGTCAGTCTGGTATTGATGTAAGAACAGACAAATAAATCAGTAGAACAAAATACATAGTCATAGTGAATCCCAGTTAATAATGGAATTTGATATATGACAAAGGCAGGAAAATACTGTTTATTTAGCAAGTGGTGCTGATACAAATAGTTTTTTAACTAGAAAACAATAAAGCTGAACTCCTTTCTCATACTATATAAAAATCAAAGAAGAATTAAATTTTTATCTGTAAAAAAATGAAACAAAAATCTTGAAATTAAATATAGGAAACTACATGTACAATCCAAGAGTTAGTTAGGTATATTTTCTTCACCAAGACATGAGGCCAGAAGTTATCAAAAAAAAAAAAAGCTTTAAATATTTTATGATGGCAAAGATGCCATACAGTTAAAGACAAAAAAATAGATTTAAAAAAAAAGATGAAATTGTAAAATCTATATTATAAAAAGAGCTCACAAAAATTTTAAAAATGTGCAACATGCGTGGACTGCTCAATATGTGGATGAATGATAACGAGCCAATACACATATGAAAAGATACTCACTCAACTTCATCAACAGCTGCGAAAATGAATTTAAAAAAAAAACTCACAAAAACGGAGTCTGAATGCCGGAAGGGGGCGCTCTCGCACAATACTACTCGTCAATTACGGAAGAATTGCCCAATACTGCCCCCAACAGGAGAGTCCACAGCGGGGAAAGAATCATCGGTTTTATACCCAACAGGAAACGATGTAGATTGCACCTCCTACAGGAACTTTCTCTGAACTCTTTTCTGCAGCTGGACTTTCGTTCAAAACAAACCCTCCCAACTTCCTCCTTTTCCTCCATAAAAGGACTCGTCTATGGCTTTTGCTAGAGCTGGCTTACCCTGAACTGAAATTCTTTGCCGTTCCCAAATAAACCCATTTTTGCTGGTAAAATAACCGGCTTTTCTTTTCGAGCTCAACATAGTCGAGGAGAAGGGAGAGGGCAAAAATTAAAACGAGTTATCACGTCTCCTACTGGCAAAAATTAGTGGTGAGATTAGGAAGGAGGACAAAGGACATTTTCATGCATTGCTAGTGAAACGTCAATTATTACAGCCTTTTTGGAAAGCTCTCTGATGAGAAGTATTGGGTTTTTAAATATTTATGCTCTTCGATGAGCACTCGCTCCTATTCCAAGACTCCACCTCACAGCGGTGAAAGATCCAGTAATGCGGTTGTTTCTAGAGCTGGAAATACAGGAATGGAGGTGAAAGTTCATCAGGGGGAATCTCACGGAAATACTGTGCGGCCATTTAAAAGGGCTGTTAAAACGGCTAAAATTCAACAGACTGTCCACGCCGCGAGCTGGTGAGAGTGTGGAGGGCCTCGTTGGGCTATAACGGTCCGTCACTTTCTTAAAAAGTAAACACATCCACGGCACGTCTCAGCCACTCCTCTCTCAAGATTTCTCAAGACCTGGACCCGATCTCTCAAGATTTCTCAAGACCTGGACCCGACCGTGCCTAGACACTTTATCTGTAGCAACTCAAAACTGGGAACGACCCAACTGTCCATCAACAGGTAACTGGATACACAAACTACAGTAGACCCATCCGCCGGAAACTCAATAAAAACAAAGGAATTGCTGATACCTGGAACAATACTGATGGATCCCAAAGTCATCATGCTGAGTGAAAGAAGTCAAATTAAAAAAAAAAAAATGAGAATACAACGTAAGATTCCACTTATGTAAAACTCTAGAAATCGCACGCTAATCCACACGGACAAAAAAGTAAATCGGTGGTTTCTTGGGAATGGAGGAGGGGCGAGGGGGGATGGGAGAGAGGGGTCACCAGGCGTAGTCGTGAAGGTGACGGACATCCTCACTCTCTTGATTGTGGTGGCGGTTTCTTGGGTGCATATATACGCTGAAACTTCAAACTGTACACTTTGTGTGCACTTCGTTGCATATCGATTGTACCTCGATAAAGATAAATGAGTGCAAACAGAAGTACAAACGGGCACACGCCGTTAAGACGAATTACTTGGGAATGGGAAGGAGAGTATGAAGTGAGGCTGTTAGACAGAACGACAGAAAAGTTAGAAAAGAAAAAGAGGAAAAATACTGCACTAAAAACAGAAACAAATATGAAAGGTCTACAATTTCAAGATAGGGGAAAATATCTAAAATTACTAATTCCAGTTATTGGTTGGACACAAGTGTTTACCATTTGCGCATGGTGGCTGCTGGTTTTTTTTTTAAACTCTTACCCACTTTTAAGCAATTCGGTCCAGCCCCAGAATCAAGAAGGGGTCTCTTTGGATAACTTTCTAAAACCTGGGGTGCTTTCCCAAATTTTTGTGTGCTTTCTAACTTTTTGGTCCAATTTCAGCAGTTACAGCCAGCTTTGCCCCTCTGGACGACGGGTACCATTCTTGTTACTTCTATGATTTTGTCTCCGTTTCTAAGGCTATTCAATCAGTCAGGGTCCTTTCTGTTCCGGGAAAAGAAGCTCAACTCACACCAGCTGGAGCAAAAAGGAAGTTCATCGGGTCACATAACAGAAAGTCCAGAGTCGCCTCGCGGTTCAGTGGGCGCTGGATTCTCTCCCTTCCATCCTCCCCTCCCCTCCCCCCTCCTTTCCCTTGCTTTCCCTTCTCTTCTCTTCCTCCTCGTCCTCCTCTCTCCCTCCCTCGCCCTCTCCCTGAGAGAGCTCCGAGCTACACCGTGTTGACAACTAGCAATCCGGGAAGAAAAAGAACTTCTTTTTCCAACCATTCCAACATAAGTCCCGCGACTGAGTCCTGTGGGAAAGCCTTGGATCGCAAGCCCACCTCTAAACACCGGGACTGGCCGTCCTGACCGGCGGGGATCACGTGCTCACCCCATGCCCGGGGCAAGAGAGGGTGAAGTTA